>NC_084612.1:29123487-29233487 GCF_033978795.1 Nerophis ophidion
CTTCTTTGTCACGTGTTGCTGGCATCAAATTCTAAAGTTAATGATTATTTGCAAAAAAAAAAAATGTTTATCAGTTTGAACATCAAATATGTTGTCTTTGTAGCAAATTCAACTGAATATGGGTTGAAAATGATTTGCAAATCATTGTATTCCGTTTATATTTACATCTAACACAATTTCCCAACTCATATGGAAACGGGGTTTGAATAATCTTGCAATTGTCTACCATAATCCATTTCCTCCTTTCTACTCCATCATCTTTGTGCACTCTTTTAGCACTCAACTTTCTTTCATTACCTCCTCTGCCCTTCTTTTCTCTCTCCCTTTTAGTCCTTTCCATGTCCATACCTTCTTCATACATCATGTCACTATCCCCTTCCATCTCGATCCAGTCACAAATCAGATTATGTGCAACGGCCAAAAAGATTTAAACAATTGATGTTCTCACTGTCAGCCACCATTCCTTGGTCTACTTCCGCTTCCGTCTCCTCCAACCATACTGAACCCCAAAGATGGCTGCTCTGACCTTCGACCTTTTTTCGGTTTCCTTAAACCACCACTTACCTGACTGACTTAAACCACGATTTCCTTAAACCACCACCAAGGAGCATTGTGTAACATTACACATCTTTGTATAGAGTTGATTAGGTTGTGGATTGTGGCCTGTGGAATGTTGATCCACTCTTCAATGACTGCAGATCCGTCCCAAGGCATAAGCAATGGAATTTAACTTCAGTAGACTGCGCTCTTTTTGTACAAAGTAAACATTAAATATGAACAAATAACTAAAAATATAAACTAGTAATTAAATACTAATAGGTACAAGACTGATTAGACAAGATGACACGTCCTGTCAATGAGAAAGGACGCAAAGAAAAAGGCTCCGCTTTTGCTACCGGAGTTTTTATTAAGTCTGAAGATTTTGACCACTGATTTGCGATCACAGCCACAGGAGAGTCACCTGGCATCTTCGACCTGATTTTGGTCCGTGTAGAGGCACTGATACGCTGAAATAAGACAAGTTGGAAGAGCCGTTAGACGCAAGCCATCAGCGTCTTACTGCAATTCAAAGCGGTTGCCTAATAACCAAAAGCTACAGCGAGTTTACAGCTGTTTTAAAGTGCCTTCAACGTCGCAGAGTGATACAAGTTGACTGGCTGATACCTCAAATTGATCTCTGAACGGCGAACGGTACGAATTTGTTGAAACAAACAAGTGATAAGTGCCGCAAGTCGCTCAAGCAACTGCCGTTAAGACACAAAAGGCACTGACGTCATCGACCTGCCGCGATGCCAAAAGTTAAAGGAAAGACTGAAATCCCGAAACGCTCGGTGTCAGCTGACACAGGACACAACTGGGAACAAGATTTGAGACTGGACGCAGGACACGATGTGAATCAAGAAAAGGTACTACAAAAAATACTTCATGAATTCAAAGAAGAATTGAAAGAAGAAAAATAAAGAAATGAAAGAAGAATTGAAAGAAGAAATTAAAGAAATGATGGGTGGATGGAACAATGATATGAAAGCAAGAAACACGTCAATAATGAATAAAGCTAAATATGTTCTAGACCAAAAATCACTTCATATTCTCTACTGCTCACTAGTGTTACCATATCTGAGTTACTGTGTAGAAAAATGGGGAAATAATTACAAAAGTACACTTCATTCACTAACAGTGTTACAAAAAAGATCAGTAAGAATAATACATAGTGTTGGATATAGAGAACATACAAACCCTTTATTTATTGAATCAAAGATACTGAAATTCCACGACATAGTGAAATGGCAAACAGTTAAAATTATACACAAACCAAACTATAACCTGCTAGACGAGAATATACAACAATTCTTCTCAACAAAAGAGGAAAAATATAATCTTAGAGAAAAATGTAATTTAAAACATTTGTACGCGCGGACAACACTTAAGAACTTCAGTATATCAGTATGTGGAATTAAATTATGGAATGGATTAAGCATAGAAATCAAACAATGTACTAATGTGATCCATTTCAAGAAACTCTTCAAACTTAAAGTGTTTACAAAATACAAAAAAGAAGAATCATGATAAACATTCTGAATTTTTTCTTCCATCCATTCTTTCATTCTGAACTGGGATGTTTTCAGCTGTGTGTACAGATCCTTCAAACATGGGGCAGTGCATTGTCATGCTGCAACATGAGGTGATGGTCTCGGGTTAGTGGCACAACAATGGGCCATAGGGATCTCGCCACAGTATCTTCATGCATTCAAAAATACCATCAACATGCATTCATAGTCCATAACATCCGCCAGCCCACACCTAATCCCCCTGCATCCCAACTCCACCATGGGCCCTCCGATTCGCAACATTGACATCAGCAAACCACTCTACCACACAACCTCACACACGCTGTCTGCCATCTGCCCTGAACAGCAAAAAACGTGATTAATCCGTGAAGAAAACACCTCTCCAACATGCCAAATGCCATTAAATTTGAGCATTTTCCCACTCAATTTGGTTACAGCGTCGAACTACAGTCAGGTCGAGACCACAATGAGGATGATGAGCATGCAGATGAGCTTCCCTGAGATGTTTTCTCACAGTTTGTACAGCAATTCTTTGGTTATGCAAACCAATTGTTGCAGCAGCTGTTTGGGTGGCTGGTCTCAGAAAATCATGGAGGTGCACCTGCTGAATGTGGAGGTCCTGGGCTGGTGTGGTGACACGTGGCCTGCTGTTGTTTGGCCAGTTGGCTGTGCTGCCAAATTC
The DNA here is from genome assembly GCF_033978795.1 of Nerophis ophidion. Taxonomy (NCBI): domain Eukaryota; kingdom Metazoa; phylum Chordata; class Actinopteri; order Syngnathiformes; family Syngnathidae; genus Nerophis; species Nerophis ophidion. The sequence continues at coordinate 29,126,239 of NC_084612.1, forward strand.
ACTGAAACGCCTTTGGGAAACTGTTTATGTTAGCTAAACTAGCATTCAATTCACGGACAACAGTTCTGGTGACATTCCTACAGTCAGCATGCCATCTGCACCTCTCTCAAAACATGTGACCTCTGTGGCATTGTGTTGTGTGTTAAAACTTCACATTTTAGAGTGGCCTCTTATTGTGGGCAGCCTTAGGCACACCTTTGCAATAATCATGCTGTTTAATCAGCACCTTGATATGGCAAACCTGAGGTGGGATGGAGTATTTTGGCAAAGAAAACGTGCTAATTAACACAGATTTAGACAGATTTGTGAACAATATTTGAGAGGAATGGGTCTTTTGTGTGTGCGTGTGTGCGTGCGTGCGTGCGTGCGTGCGTGCGTGCGTGTGTGTGGTAAAACTTTTAAATCTTTGAGTAAACTCATGAAAAATGGGAGCAATAACAAGTGTTGTGTTTAAATGTTTGTTCAGTGTATATAAACAGTGTATATAACACAGCAATGTAGGGTTTTTAAGTTGTTTGAGAGGCCTTTGAAGGCTCCAACCGTGACTCCAATTAGCTGCAACTTCCAAGCGTTTTTTTCTCATATATATATCCTAAATAAATAAAAAAAAGATGCACGTTTTCTTGTCTATCATAATTGTTTATTGTTTATGAAATGGATCCCCATTAGCTGAAGCCAAGGCGACCGCAAGTCTTCTTGGGGTCCATATAGGATCATACAAAATAAAAATACAAAGAATACATACATTACCAAACATTATACAAAAGTAAAGTACAACATAAGATAAATAAGCTAGTTCAACCCAGTATTAAAAAATCATGTCATGTGGGCAGCTGCAATAGGTGTATCTTCAAAGCTGTCTTGAATGACAATTTACTTTGTGAGAGATTAATGTGAGATGGCAACCGATTCCAGAATGATATACATCCATACATGACTGTATGTTTGAGGAGATTGGTCCTGGGAACAGTAAGTGCCAAATAGACATTGCTGGCATTCGTACTGTCAGGAATTTGTGTGTTCATTGATTTTAAAAACTGTTTGTAAAAGTACCCTGGTGATTGATCTAACATGATAGTTCTAAAGAACATAAGGAGACTACAATGCATCTTTTGTTCAACAAACAACCAGGACAGTCGTGAATGCATATATGAAATATTAGTGCGCAAAGAACATTTAAGTAACAGTCTAGCTGCTCTGTTCTGAAAAAGTTGCAGCTTGTTCAGGTCAGACTTAGTCGTAGCGGACCATATTCTAGGACAGTAATGAAAATGACAGAAAACCAAGGACTGTATGACTTTACCCATTGTTGAGGATGTCATGTAGGTGGGGCACTTCCTGATCATGGCTAAACCTCTTCCATTGTTCATCAAAATACCATCAATATGATCAGACCATGACAGTTGAAGAAAGAAGAAGAAGAAAGTACCAATGATTGGACAGTCTAATAGCACACCAAGCAGTTTTGCTTTTTTAACCTGCTAAATAGGTATATCTGACATTGAAAGATGAAGCTGGGTGTCATCAACAAGCATGTGCCTGGATATAAAAATAATTATTGTTGTTTTGTCAGTACTCACAAGCAGTTTACTATCTTTTACCCAGTGTGACACTCTCTAGAGGTCCTGATTTAAGTTATTTTCTGGGTCATATAAGGTAGAGGCAGTACTGTACACAGTTGTGTCATCTGTATACATACCATATTGGTATTTTTTGTAACACAGGGAAGATCATTAGTAAAAATAATAAAAAGTAAAGGACCCAAACAGCTTCCTTGAGGCCCGCCGCGGTAATTGTACTTGCGTTCAGATAGGCTACCATTAAAACAGACTTCCTGTGATTTTATTGATAGCTCAACATCCAAAAAAGAGACATACTATTAAAACAATATTTTCTCAGTTCGGAGATCATTGTGTCGTGGTCTATGAGATAGAATTCTGCACTAAAGTCAACCATACAGTACAAACCATCTTCTTGACATCTATTTGTGACAGCTGAGCAAGAGCAGTAGATGTTGAGTCACTTTCCCTGTATGCATGCTGGGAACACGACATCATTTTGTTGTCGGTAAAGTATTCTTGAATTTGTTTGAGAATAACTTTTTCCGGCCCTGCGATGAAGTGGCGACTTGTCCAGGGTGTACACGGCTTCCGCCCGATTGTAGCTGAGCTAGGCACCAGCGCCCCCCGTGACCCCAAAGGGAATAAGCGGTAGGAAATGGATGGAATAACTTTTTCCATTAATGTACAAAGAACATGAAGTATGCTTATTGGTCTACGGTTTTTACCAGAGAAATCTTTATTTTTGTCCTTGGGATGACCTTGGCCTCATTCCAAACCCCAGGACAGACTCCATATCTTAATGACTTATTAAATATATGACAAAACGGAGTTGATGCATGACATGCTGCAATTGTAAATGTATGTGTAAATGTAATAAATTTGATAAAATGACATTAAAATAAAATGGCATTAAAATAAGAAGAGTAGTAAGACAGTAAGCAATTGAGATCATAAATTACCTCTTGTTACACGTGCAATCAGTCCTCTCACGCTGCCCGTCATTGATGCTGCTGCATCTGTGCAGATGCTGCTACAGGACTTCCAGCTGATGCTATTCTCGGAGAAGAAAGTGTTGACAATGTCAAAAATGTCTTCTCCTGTTGTTTTCCCCCCTAATGTTTTACAAAAAAAAATGTGCTCATAAATAGTGTTAGTATCGATGTATCTGACAAAACCTACATGTTGTGCATTTCCACTAATATCTGTGGATTCATCCAACTGGAGGGAAAATGAGTCTCTAAGTTTCCCAACAACTTGCTCAACAATGTATTTTCCCATTTTATCTACTCTCCGGCAAATAGAGTCATTTGATAAAGGCACATTGTTTATTTTCCCGGCTGCGTTTTTATCCAGTATTGTCCCGGCCAGCACTACTGCGGCTGGAAGTATCAGCTCTTCAGCGATACTGAATGGCTTTGTGGCTTTAGCAACAAGCAAAGACACCGCGTAAGAAGCCTTCGGGGCTTTGGCTGATATTGTGGACGCCTTCCGCATCGTGCCTTGAGATGACCTGAATTCATTTAATCCCCTCTTAAAAAATCAGGTGGCTTACCGACATGGCAAGCGTGTCTTGTCCGGAGATGTCGCTGAAGATGTGCAGGCTTCATGCCGCTGTTAGCTAACATTTCTCCACAGAAAAAACACAATGCCTTGGGGGGTTAAAACTCGAAGCCGTAAATCCCATCAACAAATATTCTTCGGAATACTGTCGGAATTTTGCCGGCTCTAGTTTGGCCTTCTTTGGCACATGTTCCTCCTCGTTTTCAGCTGCATTACTGCTACGCTTTAACCAAGCCTCCATTGTTTTCTACATCGATAGTTGATTGACAGTTGGTGCCGTGTGGCAGCGCCAGGTAGGATCAAACCATCATGGCATGGGGGGAAACTCTGGGTTTGTGGTAATGAATGGAATAACCTACTACTTGATGTTCAGTTTATGAATTTACATTCATACTTTGTTGAAGTATTATTCAATAATTACATTTATAAAGGATTTTTGAATTGTGGCTACTTTTAGAAAATTTTTTTTAAATCTCTCGTACCCCTTGGCATACCTTCAAGTAGCCCCAGGGGTACGCGTACCCCCATTTGAGAAACACTGGTCTAGAGGATCACCAAATAATTAAGTATTTATGTTTAATAAAAAATAGAAAATAAATGATGCTTGGAAAATGTAGGGCATGGGTAAACAAAATGCGGCCCCGAGGCCATTTTTGGCCCACAGCATGATTTTTGTTGGCCCGCGACACATCAAAAAGACAAAATAAACACATCCCGGATTAGAAAACTACATAAAAGTAGAATATGCAATTTTTCCTGAAATTGCATATTCTACTTAAAAGAGCAAGCTCCTTACATGCGTAAGCCGAATTTAATGCTAACATTAGCATGCTAACAGCTAAAGTGTTAAGTACCAAGTTATGACTATAAAGCGTATGTATGTATAATTAGCTAATGTCACGTGGGGGTCGCATTTTAATGCGGGATCGTTCCTCCAACGCAAACATAGACACTCCGGACAACAACTAAAAGGTAAGAATGATTTAATAACAAAACACTGGTACAAAAACAGACGAAAAGAAACACGTGGCGAAAACACAGAAGCTAATGCTAACACTAGCACAGGATCAGGTAACAAGAAATCTAGAATTACCAACGAAACAGTTGCATACCGCAAACAAGGGACCAAGACCAACTGACGGGACAAGGCAGGCTTAAATAAGGAAGTAATTAAAAAAACAGGTGTGCGTCTGGAACCCTCAGCAGGTGAAATTAATATGTTGCCATGGTGACCAAACTGACTCACAAAAAGGTACACGAACAACAAAGGGAGTCCAAACTAACAGAAAATAACTAAACTAAACATGATCCAGACTACGGATCATGACAGTACCCCCTCCTCAAGGACAGATACCAGATGTCCATAAACAAAAACAAGCAGGGTCAAGAGTCACGGGAGGGCGGAGGGAGGAATTGGCGGTGGGTCGCCAGGCCAAGTGTCCCCGAATCCACCGAGGCAAAGTCAAGTGGCGGCGGCGAGTGGAACGCCGCTGCAGCCGGCGAGGCGGGCGACCAGGGAGCGGCCACATCCGTGGCCGACAGGGAGGTGGATGCACTTGGCGTGGCGGACGACCAGGGGGCGGCCACATCCATGGTCGACGTGGAAGTTGGCACGTCGGCGTCGTCGTAACAGGCGTGGACGCAGCAGAAGACTTGTCAGGCGTGGACGCAGCAGAAGACGAGGAGTCAGGCGTGGACGCAGCAGAAGACGAGGAGTCAGGCGTGGACGCAGCAGAAGACGAGGAGTCAGGCGTGGACGCAGCAGAAGACGAGGAGTCAGGCGTGGACGCAGCAGAAGACGAGGAGGCAGGCGTGGACGCAGCAGAAGACGAGGAGTCAGGCGTGGACGCAGCAGAAGACGAGGAGTCAGGCGTGGACGCAGCAGAAGACGAGGAGTCAGGCGTGGACGCAGCAGAAGACGAGGAGTCAGGCGTGGACGCAGCAGAAGACGAGGAGTCAGGCGTGGACACAGCAGAAGACGAGGAGTCAGGCGTGGACGCAGCAGAAGACGAGGAGTCAGGCGTGGACGCAGCAGAAGACGACTTGTCAGGCGTGGACGCAGCAGAAGACGACTTGTCAGGCGTGGACGCAGCAGAAGACGACTTGTCAGGCGTGGACGCAGCAGAAGACGACTTGTCAGGCGTGGACACAGCAGAAGACGACTTGTCAGGCGTGGACGCAGCAGAAGACGACTTGTCAGGCGTGGACGCAGCAGAAGACGTGTCAGGCGTGGACGCAGCAGAAGACGTGTCAGGCGTGGACGCAGCAGAAGACGTGTCAGGCGTGGACGCAGCAGAAGACGTGTCAGGCGTGGACGCAGCAGAAGACGTGTCAGGCGTGGACGCAGCAGAAGACGTGTCAGGCGTGGACGCAGCAGAAGACGTGTCAGGCGTGGACGCAGCAGAAGACGTGTCAGGCGTGGACGCAGCAGATGAGGAGTCAGGCGTGAACGCAGCAGAAGACGTGTCAGGCGTGGACGCAGCAGATGAGGAGTCAGGCGTGGACGCAGCAGAAGACGAGACTTGGCTTGGTTCTTGGCATGGCGGTGCTTGGCGGCGTGGAGCTAGTACTGGTACTTGTCGTAGAGCTGGTACTGGTATTTGTCGTGGTGCTGGTACTTGGCGTGGTGCTGGTACTGGTACTTGGCGTGGTGCTGGTACTGGTCGTGGAGCTGGTGCCGGTACTAGAGCTGGTGTTGGTACTAGAGCTGGTGCTGGTACTAGTCGTGGAGCTGGTGCTGGTACTGGTCGTGGAGCTGGTACTAGTCGTGGAGCTGGTAATAGTCGTGGAGCTGGTGCTGGTACTGGTCGTGGAGCTGGTGCTGGTACTGGTCGTGGAGCTGGTGCTGGTACTGGTCGTGGAGCTGGTGGAGGCGGCCTAGGAGGAGGTTGCGGCTTGGCTGGGCGCAGTTGTGCCACTCCCCCCGCACCGCCCCCCTGCCCCAGTCCCCCCCAAGGGGCGGATACCAGACGCACTTCTTGCGGTCTGGAACCGTCTTTCGGGGTGGGTGGAGGGAGGTTAGGAGGTGGGTAGAATCCTCCCCTAAAAAATGTTCAGCAAGTGCATCTCCCTCTCCCACCTGAGATTGTGTGGGAGGACAAGAAGAAAACGTCCGTGTCGTGGGCGGGACTAGAGCCATGGGGGGCGGAGCTTGGCAATCAAAAGAAGACTGAGGAAATCTAAATTTCAAAAAAATGTCCTGGTAGTGTTTTATCTTTGAATTATAGTCTTTTGTAGGTGACTTACACCTGGAGACAGAAGGCACAACAAGAACATTATGGTCCGTGACTTCCTTAGATGACGCCGGCGGAATGACGTCATCGCCGCGCGCCGATTCAGTGACGTCATCAGAAGTGGGCGGAGTGACGTCGTAGCCGGAGTTCATTTTGTTAGCAGCCCAATCAGAAAATTGTTTGGCAAAATGAGTTACTGGATTACCAAACATCGGCGGCGAGGAAAACTTTGCTGCTTGTGGCGTCTTGCTGTCCGGAGGAGTCTGAGGGAGCGGCGCGTCCCGGTAGCGAAGTGGAGCCCTTTTTGACGGCTTCCGTCTTCGCTGACGCGTCCGGTACTGTGGTGGATCGATGTCCTCGGGCCATACGGAGGTGATCGGAATCAACTTGCCATTAGGACCCCACATCAGGTCCTGGCGCTCCAAGGGCGAGTGGCGTAGAGTCTCCGCTTCCATTGCTCTCCACGTACCTTGCTCCACATCTTCAGAGTCTATGGCGAAGGAACTGTAAGCTTGGTCCCTTCTGTCACGTGGGGGTCGCATTTTAATGCGGGATCGTTCCTCCAACGCAAACATAGACACTCCGGACAACAACTAAAAGGTAAGAATGATTTAATAACAAAACACTGGTACAAAAACAGACGAAAAGAAACACGTGGCGAAAACACAGAAGCTAATGCTAACACTAGCACAGGATCAGGTAACAAGAAATCTAGAATTACCAACGAAACAGTTGCATACCGCAAACAAGGGACCAAGACCGACTGACGGGACAAGGCAGGCTTAAATAAGGAAGTAATTAAAAAAACAGGGGTGCGTCTGGAACCCTCAGCAGGTGAAATTAATATGTTGCCATGGTGACCAAACTGACTCACAAAAAGGTACACAAACAACAAAGGGAGTCCAAACTAACAGAGAATAACTAAACTAAACATGATCCAGACTACGGATCATGACAGCTAAAAAATAAAAAGTTAGCATGCTAATAGTTCGCAAGTGTCGAATACCAAGGTATATGACTATAGTATGCATGCAAAATTAGCTAAAAAAAACCTGTTAGAATGCTAGCAGTATGTGTGAAGTACCAAGTTATGTGACTCTGATATGTTTGGCGGGCTTCACGGTGGCAGAGGGGTTAGTGCGTCTGCCTCACAATACGAAGTTCCTGCAGTCCTGGGTTCAAATCCAGGCTCGGGATCTTTCTGTGTGGAGTTTGGATGTTCTCCCCGTGAATGCGTGGGTTCCCTCCGGGTACTCCAGCTTCCTCCCACTTCCAAAGACATGCACCTGGGGATAGGTTGATTGGCAACACTAAATTGGCCCTAGTGTGTGAATGTGAGTGTGAATGTTGTCTGTCTATCTGTGTTGGCCCTGTGATGAGGTGGCGACTTGTCCAGGGTGTACCCTGCCTTCCGCCCGATTGTAGCTGCGATAGGCGCCAGCGCCCCCCGCAACCCCGAAAGGGAATAAGCGGTAGAAAATGGATGGATGATATGTTTGGCTTCAAAACTCTCATCTATTGGCCAATACTACTGTGGTATTAATACATTTTTGTTGATATTGCCATTTTAATGGTAAAAAAAATGCTTATTTTGGAGAAAAATTATGCTGAGTATGCTTTGTTACTGATAACACAACGCTGAGAAGTGGATGTTGTGTTTTGATAGTTTTAGCATACATTGATAGACCTACGTTGTACTGTTTCTATTATCTTTAATGTACACAATGTATCAAAGTGGCACTCATTGGAAAAAGTTTGGACACCGCTGATCAAGATGCATGATCAGATAATATCAAAGTGTAGAACATATGCAATTGAATGCATTTTTTTTTCTTTCAAAATTCAAAAAAAAATTCTATTATTTGGCGGACCACACAAATTGATTTCACAGTCCATATGAAATGTTGTGAAGCGTCAGATCTGGCCGGCGGACCTGACTTTGAGACCTGTGGCTTAAAACCTAAGGACAGAAAATTACTTCAATATATCACTGTTCTCTCATTCAAGACCCTTCGTCTAACAACTTAACACTGCAGACTTGATAAATGGCAACAGCTTGTGTGGAAATCCATCCCTTTACTCCCATTGTATTACTATGACGCACAGGGATCCTCCTAATGTGCCATGATGAAAATGTTCTGCAAACTGTGACGGGGCAAAGCCAACATATGGTTGAGTATATTGCAGGCGACATTGACGCATAGCTTACCTCAAAAGGAGGCTCGTCTACAACGCTCGCTTAGACGCTCCACATCTACTGAAGAGTGGCCATTCATTCAGGGAGGAAAATAGCGCAGAACATGTTGTGGGTACAAGAGCATTATAGCCTGGGGTGCTGAAAGTCATACAAACACAGGAGCGTTAGGGCGGGGAAACACGAGCAGGACCACACACATGCTTATGAAAATAACATGCATGCATACATATCTTAATCTACACTAACATCCACACATGCATAAACACTTGCTGGCTCAAACATCCAAATACTAGAAAATCCCGACAACAGGCCAAGTAACACAGGCCCACTCTTTAGCCCAGTCGACCTTTCAGCGGCAAGACATCGCAAACGGGCCTCAATGTTTCCATGCCCCGGTGGACTCGCTCACAGAAGTTGTCTCTTTGATGAGCTGTGGTTGGTGATATAATAATCATGCTGCCTCATGTTTGCCAGAACACTTGGCCATACTGTATTGCCATGCCAGCTCAATGCCCACTGGAGGTTGGAGCCTAAGCCAAGTCAACAGTATCCTATTTCTAAAAGGCAGGGAGTGGTAATGATGACCAATGTCATGCTAGCATGAACCATACCAGCAGCCATTTTCCCTATACTGTATTTTGCCAACTCCATTGTTAAAACAATACAATATAACCCAACACCTTTGTAAGTAAGTAATTAAGTAAATGTTATTTTTAAAGCACTTTTCTCAGATAAAAATCACACAGCGCTATACAAAACACAGGTAAAATAAAACAACAATTTAAAACATCAGGGGCAACATCATAAAAAGGATATAAAGTGGATTAAAAATTTGAGTTAAAATGTGCATTAAAGGCCGAATGAAATTTGATTTTCTTATTTAAACGGGGATAGCAGGTCCATTCTATGTGTCATACTTGATCGGTTCGCGATATTGCCATATTTTTGCTGAAAGGATTTAGTAGGGAACATCGACAATAAAGTTCGCAACTTTAGGTCGCTAATAAAAAAGCCTTGCCTTTACCGGAAGTAGCAGACGATGTGCGCGTGACGTCACTGGTTGTAGGGCTCCTCACATCCTCGCATTGTTTACAATCACAGCCAGCAGCAGCTAGAGCTATCCGGACCGAGAAAGTGACAATTTCCCCAGCGAGGATGAAAGATTTGTGGATGAGGAAATTTAGAGTGAAGGCCTAGAAAAAAAAAGTTAAAAAAAAGGCGAGGGCAGTGAGAGCGATTCAGATGTTTTTAGACACATTTACTAGGATAATTCTGGGAAATCCCTTATCTGCCTATTGTGTTGCTAGTGTTTTAGTGAGTTAAATAGTACCTTAAAGTCGGAGGGGTGTGGCGATGGGTGTTTTGACGGCAGAGTCTCTGAGAGAAGTCACGGCAGCTGCAGGATCACACTGGCTCCGCTGATTTCCGGTAAGAGGCGACTTATTTCCACAATTTTCTCACCGAAAACTGCCGGTTGACCTGTAGTCGGGATCCATGTTCACTTGACCGCTCTGATCCATAGTAAAGCTTCACATCTGGGAATTTTAAACAAGGAAACACCGTGTGTTTGTGTGGCTAAAGGGTAAAAGCTTCCCACCTCCATCTTTCTACTTTGACTTCTCCATTATTAATTGAACAAATTGCAAAAGATTCAGCAACACAGATGTCCAAAATACTGTGTTATTGCGCAATGAAAAGACACGACTTTTAGTCGTAAGTGGTGCTGGGTTAATATATCCTCTCCAACCAATAACGTCACAAACACGCGTAATCATCGTGTCATCATTCCGCGACGTTTTCAACAGGAAACTCCGCAGGAAATTTAAAATTGTAATTAAGTAAACTAAACCGGTCGTATTGGTATGTGTTGCAATGTTAATATTTCTTCATTGATATATAAACTGTCAGACTGCGTGGTCGGTAGTAGTGGGTTTCAGTAGGCCTTTAACTAAAAGTTTTAATAAAAAGAGAAGTTTTCAAATGTTTATAAAAAGTTTTAACACAGTCAAGATCACGGAGGGTCTGTTGCAAATTGTTCCAGAGAGAAGTTTTCAAATGTTTATTAAATGTTTCAACACCGCCAAGATCACAGATGGACTGGTGTAAATTTTTCCAGAGTCTGGGAGCTATTGCCTGGAAGGCCAGGTCTTCGCGGGTTTTAAAACAAGTTTCCGGGATCTTTAGAAGACCCTGGCCAGAAGACCGGAGGCTGCACCTCGAAGAGTAGGGGCATAACAAGTCAGTGATGTACTGAAGGGACTAAAATGTTAAAATCAATGCGGAATTTAACTGGAAGCTAAGGAAGACTGGATAAAACAGGGGGTGATGTGGGCTGTTCTGGGTGCACCGGTCAAAAGTCTGGCAGCCGCATTTTGTACAGTCTGATGTCTCTTTAGCGTTAAACTTGTTGAAAAGGGTGAAGAGAGAATTGCAATAGTCAATGCAAGACAAAATTAACGTGTGAATGATCATTTTGAGATCCAATTTTGACAACAAATTTCTCACTTTAGAAATATTTCTGAGATGATAAGAACAGTTTATGGTCAGTTGACGACAGTGACCCTCCAAAGACATTGACTAATTCAACACAACCCCAAAGACTCTGAGGCTGATTTAACAGATGCACCCAGAGCACCAAAGGAGTTCCTGATCAGGGGGATCTTATTATCCGAGGTATTTATCAAAGTTTCCGTTTTGTTTGAAGTTATCTGGAGTAGATTTGAGGACAACCAGTTTTTAATACGGGATACGCACTCCAAAAACTCAGATAAAAGGTGAAACTCTGAATCATTAAAGGAGCATAACAGTTTAATATAATCTGCATAGAAATTATTAGAAACATTTTTAAACGACTGATCAACCTCCAAAGCGGCATCAGATACAACAAAAATAAAACAGGCCCTGGGCCACGCAGCATGACAGGTTGGACACATTGGGCATTACATCATTAAAAGCAAAATTAAAAGTTCTTTAATTTATATAAGAAGTAAACCACTGGAGAACTGCACCAGAAAACCCCATCTCAGATTTGAGGCGATCTACCAGTATACTGTGATTCACAGTATCAAAGGCAGATGTCAAATTGGGTAGAACCAAACTGCGTAGCGACCAGAGTCAGCGGCCATCATCACGTCACTGGAAAATTTCAGAAGAGCAGTTTTGGTGGAGTGAAATAACCAAAAACCAGATTGGTATTTATTGTAAAAATCATGGCTTAACTGCTTAGCTACACTGTAAAAAAAATTCTGTAAAAAAACGGTCATCTACTGGCAGCTACGGCTGCCAAACGAAAACCATAAAATTAAAGTAAAAAATTGTAAACCAAATAATGATCAAAAACATATTTACAGAAATTTTCATGAAGCGTTTTGCGGAAAAATATCATAATTTTACACATTTTTACAAAATTATTAAGATCAACCACCTTTAATAAAGTGACGATGCAAACAGTTCTGCAGAAAAATATCTTTATTCTACAGAGTTTTTCCAAATTATTATGATCAACCACCTTTAATGAAGTGACAATGCTGGCAGTTCCACAGAAAATTACCATTATTTTACAGATTTTTTCTGAATTCTTAAAATCAGGGGTCTCAAACTTAATTTACATGGGGGCCACTGGATGCAGAAACTTGTTGCTAAGTACACACAAACTGACAGAAATACAAGACTATCTCAGGGGACTCCATAGCTGGCTGTGGCAAATGATAAGAACACACCGATCAACAGATATATCAGTAGGAGTAACAAACACAGAGACAATCCTTGGATTGATCATTTGTGCCACCAGAGATGAAAATGCCTCGTATCTCACCACGAGACGACAATCATGATACACTGGCTTCATTTTGAGACAATAAAGTAAATGGTCAATTTGTAGCAGGAGAAAAAAAACTAAGACCTGTGATTTTTCATTAGAGTTTTCTTCCTTACAGGCCGTTTTTATAGACACTTCTGTCCCAATAGACACCACCCATACCTGCCGAAAACAATATACGTTATCGTTCTCCTCGAAACCCAGTAATATCGCCTTCACCACTACACGCTCTAAAACATGGGTGTCAAACGTACGGCCCGTGGGCCGGCTCAGGTCCGCAAAAAGGTTTTATCCGGCCCGCGGGATAAGTTTGCTAAGCCTAAAAATGAGCCTACATTTTTAAATGAAAGAAACTGGTGTTCTGAATGTGTCCGCTGGATGTCGCAATAGCAATTATTTGTTTGTTTTTTTTGTATATGATGCTATGTATGTTAAAAAAAATAAACCACATTATGTTAATACACCAGTCGAGGAAAGTGATCAAACAACATCCTGTAATTTGATTTTGATATTATGTTTTCATCTTGATAGATTGAAAATTAACACAGATGAGTTGACTGGTGAACATTATCATATAATTTATTGAGAAATTATTGATAACGAAAAATAAAGATAGAATACTATTAATGGCAACATGTAAGTGTAAAAAAAAAACATTATCAATCAATGTTTATTTATATAGCCCTAAAACAGAAGTGTCTCAAAGGGCTGCACAAGCCACAACGACATCCTTGGTTCAGATCCCACATCAGGGATTGATGTTCACCATTATAATTTGTACACTTTCAGGATGTGCTTGTTCTATTTTTAAACAAAGAAAACAATCTGAATTTGTCTTTATTTTTTAATTATCCAGGACTGTCTCAGAAAATTAGAATATTGTGATAAAGTCCTTTATTTTCTGTAATGCAAATAAAAACATGAAAATGTCATACATTTTGGATTCATTACACATCAACTGAAATATTGCAAGTTTTTTATTATTTTATTATTGCTGATTATGGCATACCGCTTAAGAAAACTCAAAAATCCTATCTCGAAAAATTTGAATATTTCCTCAGACCAAGTAAAAAAAAAAGATCAAACATTTGAAAATGTCAATTAATGCACTCAGTACTTGGTTGGGATTCCTTTTGCACGGATTACTGCATCAATGCGGCGTGGCATGGAGGCAATCGGCCTGTGGCATTGCTGAGGTGTTATGGATGCCCAGGATGCTTCAATAGCGGCCTTCATCTCATTTGCATTATTGAGTCCGGTGTCTTTTAGCTTCTTATTCACGATACCCCACAAATTCTCTATGAGGTTCAGGTCAGGGGAGTTGGCAGGCCAATGGAGGACAGTAATGCTATGGTCAGTACACCAGTTACTGCTGGTTTTGGCACTGTGGACAGGTGCCAGACCATGCTGGAAAATTAAATCATCATCTCCATAGAGCTTTACAACAGATGGAAGCATGTACACAGCTGCATTGACTCTGGACTTGATGAAACACAGTGGACCAAAACCAGCAGCTGACATGGCTCCCCAAACCATTGCTGACTGAGGGAACTTCCATTGTCCATAACACCTCAGCAATGCCACAGGCCGATTGCCTCCATGCCACGCCGTATTGATGCAGTAATCCGTGCAAAAGGATTCCCAACCAAGTACTGAGTGCATTAATTGACATGTTCAAATGTTTGATTTTGTTTTGCTGTTATAAATCTTTTTTTACTTGGTCTGAGGAAATATTTTTATTTTTTGAGATAGGATTTGTAAGATTTTCTTAAGCTGTATGCCATAATCAGCAATATTAAAATTATAAAAGGCTTGCAATATTTCAGTTGATGTGTAATGAATCCAGAATGTATGACATTTTCATGTTTTTAGTTGCATTACAAAAAATAAAAGACTTTATCACAATATTCTAATTTTCTGAGACAGTCCTGTCTCAGAAATTTTACAAGTGATTTTACCAGTCCGGCCCACTTAGTAGTAGATTTTTCGCCATGTGGCCCCCGATCTAAAATGAGTTTGACACCCCTGCTCTAAAAGATGGATTGATGTACGGTACAATGAAAAATGTGACTTTTTGGTGCTGTAAACTCTATTAGAGCAACTGTCATAATTTATACCTAGTATTTTTAACATTCAGTAAGAACTAGAGTTTCTTAAGTAAAATTAAACATTTTATTTTATTACATGCATTATGGGGGAAGAGTGAGTTTTACTTATGTTTCCTCATACTATATAAATGTTTAATAGTTGTACGTACATAAACCTAAAAATATTACGTAAACTTTACTCTGAAAATCTAGTGTTTTGAAACGCATGCACGACGATGCATGCGCACAGCACAACAGGCTCTGGCCGACTGGCTCTGCTCCGGCCTTTAGAATCACTTCACAGAGTACTGCAAGGTGGCATTATGGGTAATTCTTATCTTGCGTTTATAATGTGTTACAGAGTCGATGTTCTCCAGAAATGTGTTTGGTGTGGGTTCACAGAGTGTGGCGCATATTAGTAAGAATGTTAAAGTTTTTTATATCACAACCGTCAGTGTAAAAGGTATGGCTGTTGACTAAGTATGTAGTGCAATCTTGTGTGATTAGGAGCAAAACACATGCCTCCGTCTGGCACATAACATGGTGTAAAAGTGGGTGCTGTAGAACAGTGGTCCCCTACCACCTGGCTGCGGCCGCTTAATAATTTTGTATTAAATTTTTTCTCATCACACTTAGTTTTATACTACATGTCATTAATAAGCACATGGGTGTGAAGAGGTTTTAAAATTATTAGCGCCCCGGCGGCTTATCAAGGAAATACGGTACATAAAATGTACTTAAAGTTTTGAGTAAAATGATGTTCCTGCTGATGAAAAACAAGTAGACTTTACCTAATTTGTTTAAATAAATATGACTTAAAACTTGGATGTAATTAAGTAACTGTTACTTAATATCTTCACAACTGTTATGTTATATGGTAAGTAGAATGTACTTGATACTGGCAAGTGAGTGTTACTTGATATTGCAGCATTAAATTGTACTTAAATCATTTGCGTGCAAATACTTACAATCATTTTTTTCATGTAAATCTTATGAGTTATTTTTTTCAGTGTAGTAAGCACTGTGCTGTACATTGAGTACATGAAGACAACTTGATGTGAATAATCATCATCGAAGACAATCAAAGACATATTTGACAAAGTTGCCCTAAACACATACTAATTTATCAGAACAGTTAGTTAACTTTGAGGTTAAATTGTGTCATATCCCAAACAAATAAATGAGATTTAGCGCATCAGTCTCGGTATTGTCACATCCACAGAAGCGTCTCTCTCGTCATCCCTATTTCCTGCTCCTGGTAATAAGCACCTGAATGCATAAAAGATGTTGCTCAAGTCCTTCCTGTTTATATGAATGTTTTATTTAGTGTTTTGTATTATCATAATCAAAGTCCCAATAAAAAAAAAAAGCCAAGCAGAATAAAATATACATATGAAGTGACAGTCGAGTTCCGTAACTTGTCCCACACGGAATCTTGATGTTATGTTAACAAACAAATTAGCATTTAAATGAATCCTGCATTTTATTCGCCAAGGTTATGTTGTTATAGATATTAAATTAGAGTGCACACGGAGCTTGGAGGTGTCTGCGTGTGTGGACCGTGTGTGGTCTCTAAGCTGCCAGCCAGCAGGTCCCCCTGAGAGGTGTTGGAGCAGTTTTTTTTAGGGTGGGTTTGGAAGAGAGCCGGGTCGACATGCGCGAGTTTCAATGTGTGTGGGTTCAAGTCCGCACAGTTTCCAAGTTTACTTTAGCATTTACTTGTGTTTCTTCGAATAAATGGTCTGAATAAAAAAGTACTGAATAGACAGGTGCTGTAGTTTGGATTTCTTTGGATTCTGAAGTTGCCTGAGTTCCTGAATAAGCTGTCCTAGAAAATTATTTCAAGGTCACAGATTGCCGACATCAGGGTAGGGAGTTGAAGCAAAGCAGATTAAAAAAACAAATTATAAAAACAATACATATTAACGTCTGTCGATCATACTGTATTATAAATGTATTTTCTGAAAGGTTGCAGTATTTTTTTTTTTCAACATTTGGTGACACTTTAGTATGGGAACCCTTATCTGTGTGCAGATGAGCCGAAGATGTCGTTTTGACTTGTGCAGCCCTTTGAGACACTCATGATTTAGGGCTGTATGAGTAAACTTTGATTGATTGATAGTTTCCATTATTTAGTTGCTCATTAACATGCAAATTAGTAACTTATTGGCTCTTAATTAGTCATTATTAGGTACGTATTAATGCATTATTATACAACCAGTAAGCCATTAAATAAGTCTTCCCTAAATAGCCTCATAATTATTGCTTATTAGTAACCATAACCCTAACCCTTATATGTTCCCCTAGTGTCCAAATAACTCTAAATTAAGTCTTTGTTACTTTGATAAGCAACTAATTAATGGTGTATATGTATATGTTCCCTATACTAAAGTGTTACCCAACATTTACATGAGTCAAAATTACGCAATGCACACAAACACTTGGTCTAGTATCGCCCCTCATTCTTGTCTGTGTGGAAGTTGGAAAGGAAGAGGGTGTGGCTTACCGGCTGGTCTGCTTGTCAAAAAGTTGCCAAAATGTTTTCAGAGATTTTTTTCACACCATGAATTTCTAGTTTGTACACTGTTTAACGTTTTTAATGTAAGCGTAAAATCATTGTTCTTGATAATCGGACTACAAATACAGTTGTAGACCACTTCTTGTAGTACTCTGACTAGCCACAAGTAGGGGCGTTCATAAGCTACTGTAGCCATTTTCCAGCTATCAGCGAGGAAGCCAGTGTATTTGTGGACTCTGACTTTCCCGAAAAAACGGAGGCGATCAAATAGATTTTCATGGCAGATTGTGCATGTACTTCACATACTAATACAGTAGAAAGTAAGAAATATGTATTATTTTATCAAAACAATTAAATGGGAGCAAGAAATATTTAATAAAAGTTCACTGCGACAGTCTCTCACTTTCCGAGTTCCACTGACCACCAGAGTGACATGACTTCGAGCAGTTTCGTGACTTATTTTATTTTTTCATGTACTCTAACCTTCGTCTTGTCGGGTCGCTTTTCAGCTCCTCCTCCACTGATCGTTTTTCGGTTGCTTTTCAGCTTCCCGCGTCGTCATCTTCATCTCCCTCTCTGTCGCTTCCGCACTGCATGTCGTGCTGACTCCAATTCCTTCTGCCCCTCTCCTCTCGGCCGCTGCCCTTTTATACACTGACTGGTGATTACAGAATTGCACCCAGGTGGGCGATCCACGCACTTGCCGTCCATCTCGGAGCCTGTCCCGGCGCGCCCCGCCTCGCTGCGGGTCCGCCGGCCACACCTCCTCACATTCATATTTATCATTATAATTGGTGTCCGCTGTATGGCTTGCTGTGTGCAAACAAAACATGAAATGTGGGCTAATACTTTACAGATACTGTAATAAAATTGTTCAAGATTTTCAGTCAGTATAGAATGGTGTTCTATTGCAGTGTTGTGCATTACAAACTCAAACGTGTTTTGTGCTGACGTAGAAGCTATTGTATATCTTGCCGTAGTAAGCTTTTACGACAAATACCGTAGAACGCCGATGTGTTACTACGCTAGAAAAATAATTCCTCAGTGTCTGCTCTTGCAATAAAAATGTTGCTACAGTTTGGTTATTATACCGGTTACGGATTGTAAATTAAGTATTGTTGACGGTTTTTGAATGCATTTTTTAAGTGAGTTAGTGGTGGAATTGATTGCTACAATTAGCATTGATAGCTACAAGCCAATTTTGAGATTTCAGAAAGCAAAAAAAAAAACCTTTAGTCTTCTTTTCTCTCATAAGGATTGTGAACGATAGGCAAAATTACCCAAAAAGTGCAGTTCCCCTTTAAGTCCTCTAGCAGCTACAACATGTTATAATAATGTTGCTGAATAGATAGATGGATAGATAGATAGATAGATAGATAGATAGATAGATAGATAGATAGATAGATAGATAGATAGATAGATAGATAGATAGATAGATAGATAGATAGATAGATAGATAGATAGATAGATAGATAGATAGATAGTACTTTATTTATCCTTTCAGGAGAGTTCCTTCAGGAAAACTAACATTTTCTGCACAATCCCATTCAAGATCAGACGAACATTACAGGGAGACAGAACAGGATTGCTGACAGGTCTGCCGGCCTCCGGCGCCCCTTACAAAAAAGTGAGCTACAGGTAAACAAGGGGGGAACGGGAGGAAAAAATAAAAGATTAAAATAAAATAAAATTAAATTAAATTAAAAAATCGGTCTAAGCCTGGGCCCCTGGAGAGGGGGTCCAGACTGAGGCCAAGGGAAAAAAACAACTCATAGGCATAGTAAACATCCCTCTCACGTGTGTGTAAGAGGGAAACATTAAGCATCAAAGAAAACAAAGGACATGAAAGACATTAAAGCAGCGGAGCTAATACAACCAGACACTTCTACATACAGCTACGAATAAAAAGTAAAAGAAACATATACACTGTGGTGGCCTCAGCGGTGTTCCACGCCATCGTCTGCTAGGGTGAAGAGAGTATGGCCAGAGGCAGGAGTAGACCCAACAAAGCAACCAGAGAGCCGTCTCCACTCTCGGCCGCCAACCAACTCTCGGCCAGTGTCCAGTCCGCATGGATGAGCGAGGATACGTCCAAGAAGACTGAGGTGTGTGATACCTGCTCATTCAGCCAAGACACTGTGAAGCTTGTCCGTCCCGGCGCTCAGTGCCAGCTCCGCAGCCCTGTCTCTTCATCCGCATCTTCTCCAGTCTCTCCAAACTGACTCCGGTGTGGCAGAGACCCAGCAGCTGGTCTCCATGGCCAAAAGGCTCGCGGGAGGCAGATCCAGAAGTCCACAAAAAGCACCGCAGAGGTCACGAAAGTGCCACCCCTTGTCACACAGTCCCAAAGGGTCCCGGACCAAAAGGCAAAAAAATGTATATATAATAACACATGAAAACAAGAGGGAAACACAAAAGGATGACACAAGAGCACAGAGCTCCTGCCAACAGCAGCCACTACAGCGGTGCCATCTTGAAAAAAAAGTCTATAAAAAAATAGACTATATGTCTAATATTTTATTAATTTCTGACCATCCAAAATGTTGAAACACACACACACACACACACACACACACACACACACACACACACAGGATGGAGGAAAAAGGCATAGAGTTGCTGGTCTGAACAGCAAGCAAAAGTTGGATAGGGACACACTTAATTTGCTATTGCCCAGTAAAAAGGAAGTGCATAGTTGCAAACGGACTTCATCAGACAATCACTTTAACTGAACATACTACAGTATCAAGCATAAACACCCCCTAAAAAACAGGCTTTCTTTGATTGCAGCCGAGCGTTTCCTCAAGGAAGGAGGGGATTAATGATCGCAGTAGAAGATTTGTTCATATATGACTTATTGCCTTTTTGCATGCAAGGACATAAACAGACAGCAATGAGGTATGGAACAGATTACCTGCAGTCTCCATGCATGATATTATTGTTTTCATCAAGAACACAGACGCAATGCAAGTGAGCAGGGGCGCCATCTTCCCCATCATCCAATGCGCCTTGGAATCAGCGCAAGATAGTCTACAATTAATCTCTGAGGCAAACTAATCTCTCCTTTAATATAATTGATTCATGTACCTGCTCAAACCATGTTCTTTTTAATCTACCCCTCACCGGCAGAACAGCCGTAATAAAATGTGGATTAACTTGTAAACTGGACGATTTTTATTTATTGTTTTTTTCTTGAATCTTAAGTCAGCTCATGTCCCATCCCCACTACCATCCCCACTCCCATCCTCATCCCCCACTGTCTGCAACAGTAAATATGTATGCTAATTCACATCCTCATGAAGTATTTAAAAAAAAAACACCCATGATATTACACTTGCAGAATAGCTGACAAACTCATAAACGCATCCAGACACTGTATTGGGATTCATCAGTTTATAAATTGATATGGAATATTAAAAGTCCGTCCATCCATCCATTTTCTACCACTTATTCACTTTGGGGTCGCGAGGGGCGCTGGTGCCTATCTCAGCTACAATCGGGCAGAAGGCGGGGTACACCCTGGACAAGTCGCCACCTCAAAGTCCGGTTTTGGTATTTTTCAGCTAAACTCAAAAATAACATTGAATTGCCTCCATGATTTTTTCATCATAATGCATCACAGAATATGCTAAGATGGTGAATTATGAAATATTCTAATATATCTTACAAATTGCATTTCATATCACATTAAAACGCATTTTTTATGTATTTAAAAATAAAATACATTGTCTTCCCAAAACTAGATATTTTATTCAATCAATTTTGTGTCAAAAGTTGGCCTTAAATTTGTTTATATTTTTCACAAATGTAATACTTTGTTCAAAGTTCAAACTGTAAAACGATTATAAACTCTTTATCATGGATGCACATTGTTCTAATACAGTAAAAATAATAAAAATAGTGGAGTTCACCTTTCTATATCAAATGCAGGTCAATTGAAATGTTTTGCCCCTATGTGACATGAGTCTGATTTTTTTATGTCAATGTGAACAGTACAACTTGTTTTGGTTCAAAATAGACCCAGTCCTTATTCCCATGTAGATATAAATTGTATATGTTTCCAGGGCCGGTTCGAGTCAGGCATAACTGATGGGGCTGTCAGAAATGTGAAGGGGGCATCATGTGTACATGCTGCTCCATCATGCACCAACACTTTTTTCTGTGCTAATAAAGTAGTAACATTGCTTTCTTTGTAGAATTTAGTTGTTGGTTACAGTATGGGTCAAACAGCATGAGCAATCTATAAAATAGAGCGTATTAGTGGGTGTGTTGCGTATGATGTACTAAGACTGTGTGTGCAATTTTAAAGTGATGCAGACTGCCTTATTAAATGACAATTTTGCGTGTACTATTCGGGGCATCACCATGGAGACACTCTTATTTACTGCATATTCATGTAATGTTCGTATCTGTGGCGTTTTGCTATCTTTTCAAACATTCAGGAGACATTAACCACTTTTTTTGGGCACTTTGTAAGCAGTCCTGCAGTGCATTGACACCACTTTTTGCATAGGAGAGAGGCTGCACTTAGTCCGCTCAATCTGCAAAAATGCATACTTCAAAAAGTTATTTTTTTTTATATAAGAAGTATCGCCCCCCGCGACCCAAAAGGAACAAGCGGTAGAAAATGGATGGATGGATATATTATGTGTTTTAAAAAAAAGTAATTATAAAAAAAAACAAAAGGACACCAAAATGCATCAATTGAATCTGTTTTAATCAGCCCCTTATGTCCTCTTGCAGCTATAAAATTATGTTGCTGAATAGATGATATTTCAAAAATGTGTATGTCTGTACAGCGCAACCACTTATCCTGCAACCGTGTGTGGAACTGTCTGTTTGCACAGTTACTAAATAAATAAATATAGTAAAAATAGTGCTCGCAAAACGGTGATGAGTGTTGATGAATCATATTGCGCGTCTTAAATAATTATATTTGCATTTTCTCCTCCCAGTACTGTTGCTGTTTTGATGATCAGCATATATTTAGCATATTAATGAAGACAGAGACGCAACATAAATTGCATGCCTTATTCTGCCCATTTAAGAGACACAAACCAATTTGCACACGTTTAGTAGATCAGTTTTGCATGGGCTATCAAGTTTGCATGTGATTTAGTACAAACAATTTTTAGTAAATCAGGACCTATGTGTCCAACTCCAACCTGGAAAAGAGGATTTGTACTTTATCTACCTTTACACCTGTTCAACTTGGATGTCCCACTTGAAGACTATGCCCAGATTGCTTTTGTAGCAACGATACTGGGGAGGATTTACTTTTTCATGGAGAGCAAAATCCAGGGAAAAATGTCGGGAAAACAAAAGAACAAAAAAAAACAGGAAGAGCTGCAGAAAATGCAAAACACTTCTGTGGAAATGTTCATTTAGGTACTCACTGAACTGGACCTTTACAACTCTTGAACTTTTTAGCAGTACATGCGAGCCTTATAACTGCTGTTGGATAAAGACAAATTCCAAGGGTCATATGTATTTTTTGAAGGACGTACAACATTTTCTTGTGTTGGTAGAAACACACTTTGCGGTCTATCTACACCCTTTAATCCCTGGGTGTGGGCCGGTCAACATACATACTGTAGATTGTTGATTAAAGCCATGTGGTTGAACCTATTAATCCATCAAAAATCAGAGACACACTTCACATCAGCATTTGCACATTCCAGTGCACACAGATCCGTCACAGGCAAAGACAACCTGGAAGCACTCAGACCTCCAAGCAAACCATTTCCTGAACCTTGTGCCTCCACCCATCGTCTGAATCCGACATTTATTTATTTAGCATCGCTATCCTGCGTCGTTTGGGTCACTGCAAAAACTAACTAGGGAATTTACAGGGCTGGGTTTCAAAGTGGGGCCCACGGTGTGGCGTCTGATATGCTCTTGTGGCTTCGGGACAGGAAGTAAAGATTTACAAATGGACTGGAGTTTTCTTGAAGACATGCCAATGTTAGGTGGGCTGCTGTTATTGCAAAGGAAGAAAAATTCCTTCTCCGCCCATACAGACGCATATCCTGTATAGCCGTAAATGCGCTATGATGAGGGTTGGTGCACTGCACTCAAAAAGGATCTTAGGATCTTAAGGTTCCTATCAGTTCAATCACACGTTATATTTTCACATAAAAAATGTATTAATGTAAATAGATTGGGTGTCATTTTCAGCAGGCTTTTTTTTAGGTCCACTGTGAAACAAGAGTTATTAATATAAGTTTAAGTAAATGTTTTCATTGCAACTGGTGGATTGAATTAACACACAGGAATAATACAAAATCAATCAAATAAAAAAATATATACAGTAAGTCCAAAATAGAAATAACTTTGGTTACTGATTCATATCCAGATAAAAGTGTGAGTTTTGAACTATTTTCAATACAGGCATATTCAATGATCTATATATAGCAGGGGTCGGCAACCTTTACCACTCAAAGAGCCATTTTGACCCGTTTCACAAATTAAAGAAAACACAGGGAGCCGCAATCATTCTCGCGAATATCTGCTGGTGGTCACCCATATAACAGTAATAAGGGCGTGCCATGAAGTCATTGCCTTTAACGCCTTCTACAACATGTACAGACATCTTGCCAGTCCAGTAACATGTTGTATGTGGCTTCCGCAGATACGACTGCAAGGCATACTGGGTGACACAGAGTACACTGAAAGTTGTGATATAAACAATTTTAACACTCTTTCTAATATGCACCACACTGTGAACCCACACCACACAAAAATGACAAACATATTTCTGGAGAATATCCGCACTGTAACACATTATAAACGCAACATAACAATTACCCAGAATGCTATGCATCCATGACTCTTTCAGGTTATATTATACACCCCGCTAGCACCAACCCCCCCTAACCCCCCTTTCCGTGCGTCGGTTGAGGTGGGCGGGGGTGTATAATATAGTCAGGAATAGTAATGGATGCAAAGGATTCTGGGTATTTGTTATGTTGCGTTTATGTTGTGTTACTGTGAGGATGTTCTCCCAAAATGTGTTTGTCATTCTTGTTTGGTGTGGGTTCACAGTGTGGTGCATATTAGTAAGAGTATTAAAGTTATTTATATCACAACCTTCAGTGTACTCTGTGTCACCCAGTATGCCTTGCAGTCGTGTACGTGTATCTGCGGAAGCCACATACAACATGTTACTGTACTGGCAAGATGTCTGTACATGTTGTAGAAGGCGTTTAAGGCAATGGCTTCATGGCACGCCCTTATTACTGTTATATGGGTGACCACCAGCAGTTATTTGCGAGAATGGTTGCGGCTCCAATTGTCTTCTTTGTTTTGTGAAACGCGTCAAAATGTAGAGGGCGCTAAAAGTAAAGCCATCACGGCACGCTCTCAATATTGTTGTCCGAGTGAAAATCGAAGAATGTTGACCCCGGGTGATGTCCGGAAGAGGCTCCGAGAACCGTAATCCCCCCGTAACAATCGGGGGGGTCGGCGGTTATGCAGCTGAGCCACATCAGAGTGGCCAAAGAGCCGCATGCGGCTCCGGAGCCGCGGGTTGCCGACCCCTGATATATAGAGATGAATTATGTAAGTGGCAGAGTGAGACTCCCCTACTCACTAGAATAAAAAAATTTTGTCGCATAGGTTTTTGGTTCTGCTTATTTTTTCTCCCTTTTTCCTTGATTTCATGTCCTGTTGCTCTAATTTTATTTATTAATGTGGTTGGTTCCAATGTTTTGGGACACATTTACCTTATTTTTCTAGTCCTGCCAGTGCACCTGATGGTTAGTTCTGTTTAGTTCCACCTTGTTCCCATGTCAGTTACTGGGTAATTCACCATTGTGCTCTGTTCACTCCATGTTTGTTTGCTGCTACTACTTTTGTTCCTGCTTTTACAATTAAAAATACTTTACCTGCATATCAATGCCAACCTTGTGTGTCCTGGTGTCACAATGCCAGCAAAACCATGCACAATTGGAACAGAATATTTCATGAAGATTTCTGGAGCGAAAAATCTATTTATTTTTCTTTCAAACCTAACTTAAGTTTGCCTACCTGTGAGGAAGATGTTCCTGGAGCTGCCCCGAACTATTTTTGAACTTAAAAATTGAGAAAATAATTGTTTATTTAAAATTGTACAAAAAAAAAAACGACAATTCGTCATTTAAAATTGAAGATTTTGATCTACATTTAATACAATTCCTTGTGGTCCTAATAATTTATGATAAACTATACTTTGGTGTATGTATTGTTCTACGGTCGAATTTATGTTTAAAAGTCATGGTTTTAATTTCTGGAGATAAATAAATATATATTATTATACAGTAGGATTAGTTTATATACATATATATATGTGTGTGTATATATGTATATATATTTGTATGTATGTATATATATATATATATATATATATATATGCAGGTGTGGGAAAAATCACAAGACTACTTAATCTCCGCTATTGAGCACTGTCTAACGGATAAACCACAGAAACCTCGACTATATATATATATATATATATATATATATATATATATATATTACCTGAAAAAAATTAGCCAAATGGGAGAAAAAATTAGCTAAACATTGAAAATATATCGTGTATATATCGTATTGAATTATTTATATATATATATATATATATATATCCATCCATCCAACGTAGTCCGTATATACAACGGTCCGTAATATCATCGCTTGATTTTTCCAGATTTTCTGAACCTTTTGATGATTTTACAGACCGTAGATTGCAGCTGGAATAGGCACCAGCACCCCCTGCGACCCCAAAGGGAAATAATCGGTAGAAAATGGATGGATGGATGAATGGATAGATGGTAAAATCCCTAAATTCCTTGCAATAGCTCGTTGAGAAATGTTGTTCTAAAACTGTTCGACAATTTGCTTACAAAGTGGTGACCCTCGCCCCATCCTTGTTTGTGAATTACTTAGCATTTCATGGAAGCTGCCTTTATTCCCAATCATGGCACCCACCTGTTCCCAATTAGCCTGCACACCCGTGGGATGTTCCATATAAGTGTTTGATGAGCATTCCTCAACTTTATCAGGATTTATTGCCACCTTTCCCAACTTCTTTGTCACGTGTTGCTGGCATCAAATTCTAAAGTTAATGATTATTTGCACAAAAAAAATGTGTATCAGTTTGAACATCAAATGTGTTGTCTTTGTAGCATGTTCAACTGAATATGGGTTGAAAATGATTTGCAAATCATTGTATTCCGTTCTAACACAATTTCCCAACTCATATGGAAACGGGGTTTGTATATATATATATATATATATATATATATATATATATATATATATATATATATATATATATAAAATGTGTCAATCAATGAATACCTTTTTGTACGCACATATTTACAACATATGAGTAGACACTGACAATACAAATAACCCAGATTGAGTAAAATAGTAGAAGGGCTTAAAACAATTTATTAGTCTTGATCAGACCTTCTTTACTATTTTATTCTCATGCATAATCATAATTGTAGCATGTTATCTTAATAACTGGTCTCTGAAAATCAAGGAGAGGAAAAGAGCTACCCTTTCTGTCTTTTGTATTCACCCCCCATTCCAGTGGTTCTCACTCGCTTGAGTCTTCTTCCCCCTTCCTCCACACACATGCACACACACACACACACACACACATACACACACAAAGTTAAAGGGGACTTGAAAGATCCGTTTCAGGTGTTTGAACTCATCATTACCAACTCCAGCCTGGGGATCTGCTCATGCTGACAGCCTTGTTGATAGCTTGTAATTGTACGGCGGCAATTGATTGACTGGTCCTCGCTGGCTGTAATATGCATTTATTGGAGGTTACAGGTAAAAGGAACGCCAGTAATGACTTTCCTCTGTGTCCTTTGGCAATTGACCCTGGCAAAACTCCCCCCTCTTTACAAGCTCTGATGGACATTTTACAATATTCAAAGATATTTTTGCATTTCACTCCTAGATATAACTGCTGACAAAGCAAAAAAAAGGGCGGCTCTGGTTTCCCTTTTAATCAAATTTCAATTATTCCAACAGTGGCGAGGAAACACTCATTTGGGTTGTGTTCGTTATTTTCCTCCAGTAGCTGCAGGTAATTAATCATCTATGCATGTTTTAAAACATCTCCTCGCCGCCTTCGCTCAGTCACCGCTTTGCCGCCTCAGTGTGTGAGTGATTACCGCTGAAATAAATATATGACATATTCCAAAGTACAGGAAATACACATATGGTGCCTTCTTTGAAACGGCGACACATTTGAAGCACCGGCGCAAATGAAAAAATGGGAAGTGAACGGAGTGTCTTCCAATGTGTATGTGTGGCTAACGAAGTTGTAAAAAAGTAAATGTACAGTAGCAGGTCAAAAGTTTATTTGTATTTACATTTTTAACAAGCCAACAGCCAAGAGAGAAAAATGTTTTACTTGCCAATTTCGTTTGAAGCCGTCATCAAATTGCTGGCAGCACGGGTTTTCACTTGGACAATATTTGCTGTAATGCAGAGAGTGCCAGGCCTTTCCAAGCTAATGCCTGCCCTTTTTTCTTTACAAATGTAACAGCACTACACACAGCAGCACTTTCTCTCTGACCTCCAGCTTTACAGATGCCACGTCTGATGGGTTGGTAGGTGCCATCATGAAACATAATTGCAGACACCTGACAACATATTTTACTGATTCTCTTGAGGGCAAAAAACAAAGCATTTAATTGAAGTGTGACCTTTATTAAAGTATACTCTTTCAAATGTTCTTGTAATCAAACAATATGTTCAGTATATTATGTGGAATCTTTACCTGACATGTTTTGACTGTCATGTGCAGTCTTCTTCAGAAGGGTCACCTGACCACTGGGACGTGTCACCTATCAGCTCTTCTCATAGGCCTGGCCAAACAGGCAGACCTGTCAGACCTATCCACCCATCCATTTCCTACCACTTGTCCCTTTTGGGGTCACGGGGAGTCGCTGGAGCCTATCTCAGCTGCA
Organism: Nerophis ophidion; assembly: GCF_033978795.1. Classification (NCBI taxonomy): domain Eukaryota; kingdom Metazoa; phylum Chordata; class Actinopteri; order Syngnathiformes; family Syngnathidae; genus Nerophis; species Nerophis ophidion. Next base: position 29,154,183 of record NC_084612.1, read on the forward strand.
TTCGGGCGGTAGTCGGTGTACACCCTGGACAAGTCGCCATCTCATCGCAGGGCCAACACAGATAGACAGACAACATTCCCACTCATATTCACACACTAGGGCCAATTTAGTGTTGCCAATCAACCTATCCCCAGGTGCATGACTTTGGAGGTGGGAGGAAGTCGGAGTACCCGGAGGGAACCCACGCAGTCACGGGGAGAACATGCAAACTCCAAGCCCTCATCCCAATTGAAGATTTCCTTGGACCGCTTCCTTAGTTGGATCGCCTCCTTAATCCATTGTTTGAATTTGTTAATTTCCGTGCCAATGATTTCGTTGTTGTCTCAGTCCATGATGTGGTTATTTATTTTGCAATGATCTGATATGGGGGCAGCACGGTGGAAGAGAGGTTATTGCATCTGCCTCACAATACGAAGGACTTTGCTTCAATCCTGAGCTCAGGATCGTTTGCATGTTCTCTCTGTGACTGTGTGGGTTCCCTCCGGGTACTCCGGGTTCCTCCAACCTCCAAAGACATGCACCTGGGGATAGGCTGATTGGCAACACTAAATTGGCCCTAGTGGGTGAATGTGAGTGTGAATGTTGTCTGTCTATCTGTGTTGGCCCTGTGATGAGTTTGCGACTTGTCCAGGGTGTACCCGCCTTCCGCCCGAATGCAGCTGAGATAGGCTCCAACACCCCCGCGACCCCAAACGGGACAAGCGGTAGGAAATGGATGGATGAATGGATCTGATATGGCTGATTTTAAGATTTCCTGTTTGGATTTTTGTTTTAGGCTTCCTGTAAGCCTTCCAGTTGTCCCTTTTTTGCATTATTTCTCAATGTTCTTTCTTCCTTTTGTGGAATGTCCTCCCTGTTTCTCCATTGTATCATTTTTCTCATGACTTACACAGGAATTTGTAGATTACATTGCATTTCTTGTCTTGTTCTGTTTTGTCTTTTGGATGTACAAGTAACTGTCTTGTTTTTGTGTGAGGTTTAACTGTTGTGTTTTTTTAGGACCCGCTGTATTGGTTCAGTGACTCCCCTATTGTACGGTGAGGTTATGACCTCTGTGTTCTTTATTTCAGGTTTTTCTTTGAGTTTCTTATTTGTTCTATTTTTCTTGTTGGGAGAGAAAGTAACAAATTCAAACGATGGATTAAGGAGGCGATCGAACTAAGGAAGCGGCTCAAGGAAACCATTAATTGGGATGAGGGAACATTTATGCTCTTGCATACCTGGGACTCCCTCCTCCATTAACCATCAAGCGGTGGGGGGAGATAGCCAACCAGGTGGACTTGACAGGTCACGCCTATGAGAACAGCTGATAGGCAACATATCACAGTGGTCAGGTGACCCTTCTGAAGAAGACCGCAGATGACAGTCGAAACATGTCAGGTAAAGATTTCAACTAAATATACCGAAAATATTGTCTGATTACAAGAAAATTTGAAAGAGTATATGAATAAGAAGACATAATGAACATTTTTGAGCAATTTATTAAAGTATGATGAAGTACAGTATTGTGCCAAATATACACGTTTTAAAAAAATATTTAAGAAATGTTTTTTGGTGTCCTGTCCAGCAGCTCAGGCAAATCATACTGTTGATGTAGATGCCCATATCTGCTGTACAGGTTTACGTTACAAAAGAGAAAGAGAAGTGGGGGATGCTTTTCTTGTTGCATCATTTGCATTTGTGTTGTCCTTGGGTCATTTTTACCCACCACTGTGTTAAAAACAACAACAAAAAATCCCCAAAACAATATTTTTTTAACTTGAAATGTTATTACTTCTCCTAGCTTGGCACCAACTGTAGAAAAAGTTAAATGTTGCTTTTATTCACATTTCCATGTAAGCTGTACAACACATTTTACAAAGGTGGTCTTCAGGTCAAAATGACCCGTGAGTCACAAAGAGTTGAAATCAAAGTCACAGAGTTATTTATACATCACAGAATGTTACAATATTTTAGTAGTTTTAGTCCATCTGTAGCAGAGCTTATTTTCTGTGGATTTCCAGAGATTTTAAAGGTGCTGCAGATCACAGGGTCCCGATATCTGTCTGTGCTGAAGCCATGAGTGTGCGCTATACCGCTGAAGAGGCTCTAGAGCTGATTATTTCAGATGTCCAGGAAGACAACTCTGATTCAGAAGAGGAAGTGGAGGATGTATCAGAAGAAAAAGATGGGGAGGAATACAACCCAGAGCATGATGAATCATCTTCAGAAGAAGAAAACCCTCAAGCTGAAAGAGACTTTCCTATAACATGGTCCTCAACAGCATATGACCAACATGGCAGGCATGCAGAACAAAACATCATGAAGATGACCCCAGGACCCACAAGGTATGCCCATGCCCATGAGTCGACCGATGGATGCCCAGAGAAGAACCAGGGGATGCGAGTTGTGCTTGATGTGACAGAGGGACTGAGGGGTCAATTTCTTCACATCTTATGAACTTGAACAGCAGCTCCTGAAGAGGAAGATCACCATGGTTGGTACAGTTCGAAAGAACAAGCCTGAGCTCCCACCTGCACTCCTTGCGTCAAAGGAGAGAGAGGTTTGCTTATTAAAGTTTGCCTTCATGCCCACTACCACTCTAGTTTCTGACCTCCCAAAGAAAAACAAGAATGTAGTTCTTCTAAGCACACTGCACACAGATGGTGACGTTAGCGATCGTGAGGACAGGAAGCCAGTCATCATCTTAGACTACAACCGCAACAAGGGAGGTGTGGACAACTTTGATAAGGTGATTGGAACATACACCTGCAGAAGGATGACTGCCCTGGTCATCTTCCACAACATCATGGATGTTTCCTCCTACAATGCCTTTGTGATTTGTAGAGAGATGTACCCGACCTGAATGTCTAGTGAGCAGAACAAGAGGAGGGTGTTCCTGGTGCAGCCGGGAAAGGCACTTGTAATTCCACTCATTGAAAGAAGGAAGCATGTCCCCCAAACAGAAGCCTCAGCAGCAGTTGCGAAAGATTTTCTGATCAACCTGAGGATCCAGCAACCACAGCCACTTCCCCAGCTAGAAGTAAGAGGAAGAGATGGCAGTCTGCCCTCCAAAGGACTGTAAAACACAAACTGTGTGGTGCAGGTGTAAGAAATGTATCTGCAAAGGCTGCATACTTGCATACTGCCCTACATGTGCCAACTAGGGTTAGTTAATTAGTTCATTAGTTAAAAGGGTATTGTTATTTTTCATTTTTTGTATTGTACATTGTCTTCAATTGTTTACTGGAAAAACAAAAGAAAGAAACTGAGTCATTGGGATGAATAAAAATGCATTCAAAACGCACTTTTTTTCTTCTTCAATCAATCAATCAATCAATGTTTATTTATATAGCCCTAAATCACAAATGTCTCAAAGGACTGTACAAACCATTACGACTACAACATCCTCGGAAGAACCCACATAATTTCTTCTAAAGCTATAGAAATAGACTGAAGAGGGAAAACTCAGTTATTCACACATTTTATGGTGAATGACAAGTTGTTTCTTCAAACAAGATGTAATTTGGTGTTTAAATTTAATTAAGCTGCTTATATTAGGGGTTTAGTGAAGACGGGTCATTTTTGACCCGGAGGACACGGGGTGCATACAGGAAATGAGGACAACACGAGGGTTAAATGGATTTATTTTAATAGGGACAGAAAGAAGAAAAAAAGGAAAGACAGATGGGGATATTGTGGCGACAAGAGAGGGATAAGACAGAAAGACAACAACAACAGTCGTTAATATTAATAATAATAATAATAATAATTTTAATGGATTATATGAGTAAACATTGAGAACTGAGAACCCATCATTCATCCATCCACATTCACACATTCATGATGTTAAGCTACATCTGTAGCCACAGCTGCCCTGGCGTACACAGACGGAAACGTGGCTGGCAATTTGCTCGTGCGACTTCTCAAACCATCAAACAGTCATTCATATTCATATACCAGTGTGACCGGCACTGGTGAGTGGAGTGTATTGCCCAAAGACACAACAGCAGTGAAGAGGATGACAGAAGCTGGATTCGTACCAGGGACCATTAAGTTTTTGGAAGGCCATTGTAATTTGCTAAGGATGCAGGATCACCCTTAGCACATTCCGTTGTATCACCGGTCAAGGGGGCACCTGTTTGTTACAAGGGCCTGATTTCTGGAAATTTTAAAAACAGTCCATTGGCCTAACTTGGTGTACAACAGTCCATAATGTCAGTTCATTATTGACTACCATTATCTTCGAATTAGTATCATAGTAAGTATGAATCTTTTGAGACTTATTTGAGCAGGTCTGTCTCCAAGTCACTGTTGTGTGTGAGTGACAGAAAGAAAAGCTTTGACTCACATATTCATGTTTTTTTAATGGAAAAGTTTGGTGTTATTTGAATATAGGACCAAATTGAGAAAATATGGTAAATATCCTGTCAACTGTCCACATTTGTACACCGACTTTTGTTCCGTGTAAAAATGTGCACAAGCCAGGCACTGTGTTGTTTCCTTGAAAACCACAGACCACATAGATCTTTGCTTTAGATCTCTGCTATTTGCAGATGATGTGGTCCTGATGGCTTCATCTGGCCAGGATCTTCAGCTTGCATTGGATCGGTTCGCAGCAGAGTGTGAAGCGACTGGGATTTGAATCAGCACCTCTAAGTACGAGTCCATGGTTCTCGCCCGGAAAAGGGTGGAGTGCCATCTCCGGGTTGGGGAGGAGATCTTGCCCCAAGTAGAGGAGTTCAAGTACCTAGGAGTCTTGTTCACGAGTGAGGGAAGAGTGGATTGTGAGATCGACAGGCGGATCGGTGCGGCGTCTTCTGTAATGTGGACGCTGTATCGATCCGTTGTGGTAAAGAAGGAGCTGAGCCGGAAGGCAAAGCTCTCAATTTACCGGTCGATCTACGTTCCCATCCTCACCTATGGTCATGAGTTTTGAGTCATGACCGAAAGGAAAAGATCACGGGTACAAGCGGCCGTAATGAGTTTCCTCCGCCGGGTGGCAGGGCTCTCCCTTAGAGATAGGGTGAGAAGCTCTGCCATCCGGGGGGAGCTCAAAATAAAGCCGCTGCTCCTCCACATCGAGAGGAGCCAGATGAGGTGGTTCGGGCATCTGGTCAGGATGCCACCCGAACGCCTCCCTAGGGAGGTGCTTAGGGCACATCCAACCGGTAGGAGGCCATGGGGAAGACCCAGGACACGTTGGGAAGACTATGTCTCCCGGCTGGCCTGAGAACGCCTCAGGATCCCCCAGGAGGAGCTGGACGAAGTGGCTGGGGAGAGGGAAGTCTGGGCTTCACTGCTTAGGCTGCTCCCCCCGCGACCTGACCTCGGATAAGCGGAAGAAGATGGATGGATGGATGGCACAGAGCAGTGAAAGGACAGTAAGAGCCAGCAGGAAAACAATGACATTTCTCCTGAAATGGTATAATCAGCATTATATTACAATGTGTGAGTGAAAGGCAGAAAAGCTCTGACTTGCTTGAGAGAAGTAGTGGTTTGGCACCACCTGGTTTGCATGTATACATCTCCAGAGTACCAGAAAATAAGACAACACATCTTTTTCAGACTTTTTTTTAATATTCAGTGCAAAATTAAGATATTTGATTATGAAATGATATGCTTTGTTGGAAAACAATGTTGCAAAGTATACAAATGAATTGATGATTTTTATATGAAACAATGCACACACCAACTGTAATAGTTGAGAAGGTAAAACCAGAGGTCACATTAAAGATCTCGAACACTCGCTGACTATGTTTCTTCAATAGGACAGGACAACAAAACCATCTGCAGCATATTATATGGCATTCACATTTTGCACACAAGTTCCTGTTGTGTCTAACAATACCAATGCCATCATTCTTGAGTTTCATAGAGCAAGGATGGTGGATCTAAATCAAGCTTCTAAAAAGCTGTGAGAGTCTGAGATGTTTCCTGGGTTATCTAACAAAGACATAAAAAGACACAGATCGCTTTCACCTCCTTTTATTTGTCCTCTTCCTCCTTGCATAGTGTTTCTGTCGCTCCAATTTATGGAGATAGACAGTAGGACCCGTACACTCTGTCTTACTTTCGTACACAATAAAATCACAAGTTTTTGTTGAAGCTATTTCATCACTTGCTCGATTTGGGGTGCACACCTACACTATCTACATTATGTGTTGTGTTTATGATGAGAGTGAGCAGGGCTGACCATGATCCCTGACTAATATTATGCTAACACAGGCATGTAAATGGGCTCTGGTTATTGTATTAAGCCACGGCCTCCTGCTCAGTTTACTGCTCCCCCAGGACGCTGGGCATTGAGTACTAATTGGTTCCACAGCGAACCAAAACACACTCACATACACCACCAAACACTGCCTGTCTTTTTTTTATTAATTTTTTTTTACACGACTTTTTAACGAGTGTTTTGCAAACAAAATAAAGGGCTTGATAAGAGGTCGGGTGGGCAATAGATGTGGTTACTAAGTAGTTAATTTGCATTCTTTAGGAATATTCAACAAGGGGAGATGCTGGGTAAATTGGACAGTGTTGGGGGAATTATGGCCGTAAATGAGAACATAAACTCAGAAAGACATTTATGAAGGGCCTGCTGGATTTGGCAGATGTTACTGTTCCAGGGTTTTTTTCCTCAGACAATATTGGTGTTCTATTTTTGTCAGACACGTGATAGTCATGTCATTCTTTAGACAAAAGTGAATAAAAATAACACAAAACATGAATATTTGTGTGCTGGTCAGATTTACCAAAAATTTGCAATGTACTAAATCATGTGCAATCTTCATAAATCACACCAAGCTAATCTACTAAGATAGTACACAGAAGGTAGAGTATCTTAAAAGAGCTAAATAGCGAGTGTAATCCGTTTAACGTGTCTGTTTTCATGTATTTGCAGAATATCAAATGTTGTGCGATCTTGCAAAGGGTACCTTTGCAGGCATTCCAGCTCAGTCCCAAATTTCAGTGACCCTCCCAAAAATCTCCCAAGGCAGCCATTCTCACAATTTTTTCCCGATTTCCCCCTGAACAAAAATATTGCTACCAACTTTTCCTCTATGGTGTGTGCCTATGCAATTGTGCACTGCTCATGCGTCGTCTGCGCACAGCAAATCTATGCCGCGCACTAAATAAAAACCCATCTGAACTCTAAACAATAAAAACACATAACTATTTATACTGATTGATTTTGCAAAGCAACTCTTTGAACTACAGGTGATGACAAGTGGCCCTAACAAATAAAACGTTGTTCGTCAACGCTGTTCAAGACAGTAATTCCATCGATCAATTTATTGAGCAAAACTGTACACACCAAAATCATTCTTAAAAAAAACAATTCTATTGAACAAAACTGGTCAATGTCTGTCGTACCAACCAGGCCAAAACCAACTCTTTGTCATCTGTCATATCAACAGCAGCCGCTCGCTCTCTCTCACTTGAGCCAACACACGCAATCATCGCACTTACTGTAGCCACTGATGCGTTTACAGTAGACTGACCATACGTCCTCTTTTCCCCGGACATGATCTCTTTTGCGGGACTCTCCGGGATGTCCGGGCGGGGTTTCTAAATGCCTCAAATGTCCGGCGTTTTGAGTCAAGGTTGCGTGTATTTTCAATGTACGTACAGAGTTAAGAAGGGGTTAAAACAAAACAAATTGTGAAGGTGTGCGCACGCAGCAACATTCGTGAGAGAGGGGCAGAGACAGAGAGAGCAAGAGAGCGCGGAAGTGGATTGATTGTCAATCAACGCATAATTGATCAACAGCCATACAAGTCACACTGAGGGTGGCCGTATAAACAACTTTAACACTGTTACAAATGTGCGCCACACTGTGAACTCACACCAAACAAGAATGACAAACACATTTCGGAAGAAAAGCTTGATAGTTAATCTATGCAATGTCAATCAATCAATCAATCAATGTTTATTTATATAGCCCCAAATCACAAATGTCTCAAAGGACTGCACAAATCATTACGACTACAACATCCTCGGAAGAAGCCGAGGATGTATGCCTGTTTTGTTTTTTTATTTTATTTCTTGTTATTATTTATTTTATTGAACTATCACCACCATACACCATTTGCACACGCGTACTGTGGACCGCTATTTAATTTGGAACCTTAGTTGACTTTGTTACTGTGGACTGTTATTTTGTTGGTCGAATAAATGAACACAAATTCCAGGGGTTTGGCTTGTAACTCAAACTATGCTAATAACTTAAAGCACAACATAAAGCAGAAAATAGTAACTTAAGGTACTCGTAAGTTGAGGTATTACTGTACACCCAAGATCCTTATTGACATAGGGCGGTTTGCAACAATAATGCACAACAATTAAGTCGTAGTGGATCACGCGCCTACTTGCAAATGTATAGTTTGTGTACAGAGGCAAGGGTGGCTGCAATAAAACTGCCACAACTACACAACAACAAATACTCAATTTCTTAGATATGGTGGTGAGCAGTACTTAATAAACAACAATTAACGAGGTGGCACATTTTTTTTTTATTATTGTGCATAGCTGTGTACAAAAAAGAAAAACTGGTTCAACACCAATGTCTTAACATAGGGGAGTATTTTTTAAATTTTATGATAATCATACATTCAGTTGTCGTTGAGACAGACCCCCACTACCAATGGTCTGTCTTTTTCACCCCTGGAAGCAGGAAAGAAAAACCTCAGTCTGCACTTCACAAACCAGGTCAGCCAATTTATTTGGCTTCAAAAACAGATCATCGAAATTGTTACGAGTAAATCATCGCTTTGGATGGAAGCTCCTGCCTCTGCTAAATGCACCCAAGAGCCACCAGTACACCGCTGGATTCAGTCGTCGGGCCTGTTCTCTACATTCACCAACCAGCCCAGGTACACTGTCTAATCTCCACAACACGCATTCGTAGAATCCCAATGCCTCTGGCCTGCGTCTTCTGGCATACAACTGGCAGGGGGGTTGGCTCGATCAACCTACCAGTCAACCAGAGTATTCTGCTGCTACATGGGTAGAAACCCTTCTAAAATTCACCATGTGGTCGGTGTGGTCGGCATGCAGCAGATGACTGGCTAAAGCAGCTGTTGGTCTGAACAGTACCGATTCGCCATTTTTTATTTTTTTAAAGGGCATCATGACATTGCTGGTTTCACGAGCAGAGTACTTACAAGGAGACAATGTGTGTAGACAGAAAGGGGAGAATGGATGCCAAAAAACTAAAGGTAAAGGTGAAGTTATACTGTAACACTGAAAAGCTCTCAGGAAGAGGTGCTTTAAGACATGGCTAACGAGCTAGCGGCTAATGTCCAGCCGCAATCGGCAGTGTTTTAGCTAGTTCTAAATCACTAATCCTCGCCTACATGGCGACAAATAAAGTGAGGTTTTTTACAAGTATCATCCCTGCTGGACGAGGAATAGCTAAACATGCTTCATTACACACCGTAGAATGATACAATAGCTCATCGTCGTCAGAATGTAAACAAACGCCATCGGTGGGTCCACACCTGACGTCCACTGTAATGATACCAAGTAGAAGAGCGTATCTAGTCGATACTAGTGTGATTACATCGATATTTTTTATCGTCACAAAAAATGTTTTCCTTTTTTTTTTAATAGTCATATTATATTCATAAATTCAGGAAGGACGTCCCTGGACACTTGAGAACTTAAATTATGACTAATGTACGAACCTGTAACTACTTGGTATCAGATTGATACCCAAATTTGTGCTATCATACAAACCGAATATAAAGTATCAAACAAAAGAAGAAGAATTGATTATTACATTTTAACAGAAGTGTACATAGAACATGAGAAAGTAAGCAGATATTAACAGTAAATGAACAAGTAGATTAATAATTCCTTTTTCTACTTCTTGTCCTTCAAGTTTTTTGACAAAATAATAGAAGGGAAAATGACACAATATGTTACTGCTTATGTCACCAGACTAATTAGCTTTTGTTTGCTTACTTACTAATAAAAGATAAGTCGTCTAGTATGTTCACTATTTTAGGTCAAAATTGCAATAAGAAACATATGTTTAATGTACTGTAATTTTTTTTGTTAAAATAAAGCCAATAATTAATTTTTTGTCGTCCCCTTTATTTAGAAAAGTATCAAAGTATGAAAATACAGTTTGGTACCAGTACCAAAATATTGGTATCGACACAATACTAATATATATATATATATATATACATATATATATATATATATGTATATATATATATATATATATATATATATATATATATATATATATATATATATATATATATATATATATATATATGGTTAATGCAGCGATTTGGGATTCTTTATTCGTTGATTGCCCAAGGGAAGTGTGAATAACACAGTAAAAAGATGTCAAAACATTGACACAGCACCAATTAAAGAACTATCGGGTTCACAGCTGGAGCAATCACTTCACGTTCATGAGCAACAGCTGTGCTATCACATCACAACGTCTGCTTGACTTCAGCAGCCAAATATGGAATGACATGGATTTGCTATGGTACAGCTGCTTTTTGCATGTTAGTTACAATATAGAAGATAATATGTTAAGCTTGGAAGTATTCCATTAACTTTACTTGTGGATGATGTTGTACTAATCCATTCTATTCTGCATAAAGTAACAGGAATAAATGTTAGGAAACATTTTTTGGGGAAAAACTGAACTAATTAAGGCTGTCTTTTTTTAAATTTAGATTGATCACGATTAATCACAGGTGATTATTTCACCAACTGCTTCTTTGCTATCACTTTTACGATCATATTTGTACATATTGTATGTGCTGGTGTTGTTCTATTGTTGATGTTATTGTTGTATTTGCTGTTGTTTTTGTCTCTCTGTCTAATCCCCCTCTTATCCCCACAATTTCCCCCTCTGTCTTCCTTTTTTTTCCTCTCTTTCTATCCCCTCCTGCTCTGGCCCGGCTGCACCAAATGATAATATAAATACATTTAATAAAGTCAAATTCAAATAAGGCAACAAGAGAAGTATCCTACACTTCTCTTTTGTAAAGTAAATCTGAACAGCCGATATGGGCATCTACATTAACTATATGATTTGCCTGAGAAGCTGGACAGGACAAAAAAAAAAAAAAAAATTACTGGTGATTACTAGCTTTTGTTGTCTATTATAGTTCTACTTAAGAAAAGACGAAGTTTGGTAAATAATTTGCCAGCAAGCCCACCAGTGGGAGTCTCCTCACTCATTTTAGTACTGACGTATTTATTCATCTGATCACTGCCTGTCTAGCGGTTAAAGTAAAAAAGCTTGTACAAAATAAATTGCATGAATAATTTCAGTGTGTTCATCATTAATTGTGATTAATCACATGTGTTAACTTGTTAAATAATTTGTGTGTGTGGATATATATATATATATTTTTTTTTTTTTTTTGTGGTACCCTGATTCTCACCAAGACACAGGATTGGTTTGGCAGCAAGCCAAAAAGGGTATTTATTATACAAGTCTTTTTAGGAAGAATCAAACTTAAAGTGACCAAACATAAATATTTCCCATCCGGGGCTCTCAGTCCTTCACACAGCACACGTCTTTAAATGTCATAGGTAATTTCCTATAAAACAATAGAGACACAACATAAGTAAAACATTTCACTATAGTATTGTCCATAGTGCTGAAATAGTGGATGTTAAAACTTACCGCCTGATGCACCTGCCTTGACACAGTGGAGAGCCTAACATGAATGAGGCAGAGTTAAGAAAGGTTTGTAGCTGTGTCCCACCTGGCCGCACAGCTGGTAGCACTTCAAGCTGATTGAGGAGATACAGGGGAATGTACCGCCCCTGGATGATGCGGCCAAGGCTGGGGCGTTGTCTTCTGTGTTCCACTCGGCCTCCATTCCCTGGCTCTTCCCCTGTAAGGTGCTTACCTGTTAGGCGGTGCTTGAGTGAGACACCACTACATACATATGTATATATATTTATATACATACATATACAACTTAAATAAAATACACCTTTTCTATTATTATTACCATCATTAATGATAATAGTATTATATATATATATATATATATATATATATATATATATATATATATATATATATATATATATATATATTTATATATAATACTATTATCATTAATGATGGTAATAAGAGAGCTCCTATCACAACCAAAACGGTCAAAACATGGCCGGAGGGAGCCATGGAACAGCTGCAGGACTGCTTTGATACAACAGACTGGTCAGTTTTTGAAAACCCAGACTTGGAGCAGTACACAGAAGCAGTCCTGGGGTACATCAAACACTGCATAGACACTGTCACAGTGGACAAGCGCATCCGAGTCTACCCCAACAGGAAGCCCTGGATGACAAAAACAGTCCAGGGCTTACTCAAAGAGAGAGACAGTGCCTTCAAAGTGCAGGACCTGGCACTCTACAGTGCTGCCAGAGCCAATCTGAAGAGAGGCATCAGAGAGGCAAAAGCCGAACATAGGAGGAAAATGGAAGCCCACCTGCAGAGCAACAACACCAAGGAGGTATGGAAAGGAATAAAAGACATGACCAACTTCAGACCCAGTAACCCTTCGGCTGACGGCGACGCCTCTCGAGCGGGGGAGTTAAACAGCTTCTTCGCCCGATTTGAGAGAAAAACACCTGCAGCCGTCACAACAGTTCCACCCAACACCCACAGCAGCTGCACCCTTATACTGGAGGAGCATGAGGTGAGACGCACGCTGAAGGCAGTGAACCCGAGGAAGGCTACGGGCCCAGATGGAGTCCCGGGACAGGTACTAAGAGACTGTGCAGACCAGCTGGCCGGAGTATTTACGAAGCTCTTCACCCAGCCCCTCTCCCAGGCCGTCATCCCATCATGCCTGAAGACCTCCACAATAATCCCGGTGCCGAAGAAGAACTCTGTCAGATGTCTGAATGACTACCGTCCAGTTGCACTTACACCTATAGCTATGAAGTGCTTCGAGAAGCTGGTACGGACCCATATCACCTCAGTCCTCCCTCCCGAGCTCGACCCACACCAGTTTGCCTACAGAGCCAACAGGTCCACAGAGGACGCCATCGCCACAGCCCTACACTCCTCCCTGGGTCACCTGGAGACGGGGGGAAGCAACGTGCGGCTGCTTTTTGTGGATTATAGCTCGGCATTTAACACCATTATTCCTGATAGACTGGTGTCCAAACTGTCAGACCTGGGTCTCTCGAACTCCATCTGCATGTGGATTAAGGACTTCTTATCCAACCGCCCCCAGAGGGTGCAGTTGGGTCGCCACATGTCATCAAGCCTGCACCTCAGTACCGGCTCTCCACAAGGCTGCGTGCTGAGCCCCCTTCTCTACTCCATCTACACATACGACTGCACACCTGCCCACTCCAGCAACTCCATCATCAAATTTGCGGATGACACCACCGTAGTGGGGCTCATCTCGGAGGGAGACGAGGCTGCATATCGGGATGAGGTGGAGAAGCTGTCGGATTGGTGCAAAGTCAACAACCTGGCCCTGAACACCTCCAAGACCAAGGAGCTGGTCATAGACTTCAGGAGGAAAAAAACGGACATCCTGCCCCTGATCATCAGTGGTGACTGTGTGGAGAGGGTCTCCGACTTCCGCTCCCTGGGAGTCCACCTGGCCAACGACCTATCCTGGAGCACCAACACCACGGCTACCATCAAGAAGGCACACCAGAGACTGCACTTCCTGAGAATACTCAGGAACAACCACCTCTCACAGGAACTGCTGGTGTCCTTCTACCGGTGCTCCATTGAGAGCATCCTGACCTGATGCATCTGCGTGTGGTTCAGCAGCTGCACGGCCGCAGAGAGAACGGCGCTCCAGAGAGTCATAAAGACCGCCCAGAAGTTAATCGGATGCCCCCTCCCCCCCCTGGCTGACCTGTACAGCTCCCGCTGTCTCAGGAAAGCACAGAGCATCCTGAAAGACCCATTCCTGGAACTGCTACCCTCAGGCAGACGCTACAGGGTGCTAAAAGCGAGCACCAATAGACTAAAAAACAGCTTTTACCCAAGAGCCATAGTAGCACTGAACAGGCACTGAGTGAGCACAATATGTCCATCATGTCCTCATGTGTAATGTTTAAATGTTTTTCTATTTTTTTGGACTACAATGTGCAATAATGTTTTATGTATGTATACATAGATACATCTGTCATCTCTATCTTTTTTTTTTATTTGTTTTTTATTTATTTATTTATTTTTTTATTTTTTTTTATTTATACTACCATATTGTATATGCACCTTAGGAGGAGCTGCTCCAATTTCGTTGTTCTTTGAACCTGTTCATTGCAATAATGACAATAAAACTCTATTCTATTCTATTCTAATAATAGAAAAGGTGTATTTTATTTAAGTTATGGTCTTGAAAAGCAACCACATTTATACTGAAAAAGTTTGGGAAACAGATGCATCAATCAGGCACTTAAGAATGGTATGGAAATTGGAATGTACTTTTCTGTACTTTTCTAAATTAAGCGGACCACAAAAAATTGCATTCCTGGCTTTATTTTAACAAAAAAATATTTGGGTACATTAGACATATGTATCTTATTGCAAGTTTGTTCTAAAAGCCTACTGAAACCCGCTACTACCCACCATGCAGTCTGATAGTTTATATATCAATGATGAAATATTAACATTGCAACACATGCCAATACGGCCTTTTTAGTTTACTAAATCGCAATTTAAAATTTCACGGGCCTTTTTTCTTGAAAACCTCCCGTAATGATGACGTGTACGCGTGACGTCACAGGCTGTTATGAGTTTGAGCGCTGCGCACGCACACACAGCTAAAAGTCATCTGCTTTAACGGCATAATTACACAGTATTTTGGAGATCTGTGTTGCTGAATCTTTTGCAGTTTGTTCAATTAATATTGGAGAAGTCAAAGTAGAACGATGGAGTTGGGAAGCTTTAGCCTTTAGCCACACAAACACAGTGATTCCTTGTTTAAAATTCACAAAGTTGAAACTTTACTATGGATCACATCGGACATGGATTCCGACCACTTGTCAACCAGCAGGTTTCGGTGAGAAAATTTTGGTTAAAAAGTCGTTACTTACTGGATATCAGCTGAGCTTGCGCCTCCCGTACAGCTGCCGTCGACTTCCCAGAGACACTGCGCGTCAACACCTGGCCGTGGACGTACACTTCCAACTATCAGGTACTGTTAAATTCACTAAAACACTAGCAACACAATAGAAAGATAAGGGATTTCCCAGAATTATCCAGTAAATGTCTCTAAAAACATATGAATCCGTCTCAAAGCAACGCGATTGCAATCGCGTTTTTTTTTTTTTTTTTCTAGTCCGTCGCTATCAATATCAAACACACAAATCTTTCATCCTCGCTTAAATTAATGGGGAAATTGTTGTTTTCTCGGTCCAAATAGCTGTTTTTGTTGGAGGCTCCCATTAAAAACAATGTGAATATATGAGGAGCCATCAACATGTGACGTCATCGTCTGCGACTTCCGGTAGAGGCAAGGCTTTTCTGTTAGCAACCAAAAGTTGCGAACTTTATCGTGGATGTTCTCTACTAAATCCTTTCAGCAAAAATATGGCAATATTGCGAAATGATCAAGTATGACACATAGAATGGACCTGCTATCCCCGTTTAAATAAGAAAATCTAATTTCAGTAGGCCTTTAAATAGAATAGTAAACATACTCGACAACTTGTCTTTTATTAGTAAGTAAACAAACAAAGGCTCCTAATTAGTCTAATATTTTGTCAACATTATTAAGGACAAGTGGTCGAAAATTAACTATTAATCTACTTCTTCATTTACTGTTAATATCTGCTTACTTTCTCTTTTAACATGATGTGTGTACACTTCTGTTAAAAATGTAATAATCACTTTTTTGTCTGTTGTTTGATACTTTACATTAATTTTGGATGATACCACAAATTTGGGTATCAATCTGATACCAAGTAGTTACAGGAACATATATTGGTCATATTCCAAGTCTTCATGTGTCCAGGGACATATTTCCTGAGTTTATAAACACAATATTCATTTGAAAAAAATGAAAAAGATGTGATGCCCAAAAAATATTGACGTAATCATTGTAGTATCGACTAGGTACGTGCCTGTACTTGATATCATACAGTGGATGTAAGGTTTGGATCCACCCATGGCGTTTGTTTAGATTTTAACGCCGGAGAGCTACAGTGTGTGGTGAAGCATGATTAGCTATTTTTAGTCCTGCAGGGGATGATACTTGTAAGAAACTTACTTTATTTGTCGCCATGGAGGCAAGGATTAGTGATTTAGAAGTAGCTAAAACATTGCTGACGACGGATGGACGTTAGCCGCTAGCTACCTCGCCATGTCTTAAAGCACCCCTTTTCCTGAGAGGTCTTATAACTTCACCTTTATTGTCAGTTTTTAAGCCAAAATGCGTGCGCTCTCTCCATTCTGTATGCACACTATGTCTGCTTGTAAGGACTACGTGATTGTGCACTGCCGAACATGCTCTTCTGCTCGTAAAACCAGCAATGTCCTTATGTGACGACCACGACACAGGACCGGTATGTTTCAGAGACGGTATTGTACCGAAAATGATTCATTGGTATCGCGGTACTATACTAATACCGGTATACCGTACAACCCTAATACAGTATATATATTATATCCCCTTGTAAAAATTGTCCCTGGGGCCACCTTTCCCTCAAGGAGTGCATATTCGGTAAGAATGAAGCTGAATATGATTAAGATGGCACTACACCTCTAGTATGCAGATGAAGCCAAATGTGGCCAAGACTTTCTATTAGTGTAGCAACCACTCAACATATCAGTCTTCTCCTGAAGCCTGTCCATTACACCATTCAATCTTGAACACGCTGTCAGTCCACACAAAGAGATCAAATGCATCAATCACGCACTTAAGAATGGTATGGAAATTGGAATGTAGCAACATTTGCCTCCCCAGCTGGTCAATAAATGAATATGGACACTCTTGACTTGAGGTCTGAACTTTGAATGCACTCTGCACAATGGTGAAGAGCACTACCACCACAAGTACGGTCGGTTATTGCACAAAGAGGTACTGGAATCGCTAAAGGTGTAGCCTTTAAAGTCAGAAAAAAAACAAATAAAAAACACTATTGAGATGACAAAGCGCACACACCGTCACTGAACAAGCTGCACACTGATGGTTCTGCTGCCCCTCTGTGTTCATCCCTGCCATTCCAATATTGAAGTGATTCCATGAGGACCAAAAATGTGAATGAGATTCCTACTTCTACAAATGTCTCACCAGAAGGGCAAATTTTCCAACATCCATCAAAAATCAGGTGAGTTTTACCTGATATTTCCTGTTCTGGTGACAATTTGCCCTTGTCATTCGACCATTTTGTTAAGGAGTATACTTATATCCATAATAATTATGTGATGTGTTAATGTAAATTAGTACATTTGATGTTCTTTTTCTTTGCCAATTCAACTGCATAATACATACAAATGTGCGCTTCATTCACTAACTGTGTTGCAAAAAAGATAAATTAGAATAATACATAATGTTTGATATAGAGAACATGCAAACCCTATATTTTCTGAATCACAATTATTGATTTTCAATGATTCGGTGCATTTGCAAACAGCTAAAAATATGCATAAAGCAAACTATAACCTGCTACCCAAGAATGTACAACAATTCTCAACAAAAGAGGAGAAATATAACCTTAGAGGAAAATCTCATTTAAAACATTTGTATGCTCGTACAACACTTAAAACCTTTAAATTATGGAATGAAATCTAACAAAGCACCAATATGATTCAGTTTAAGAGACTGTTCAAACTGCAAGTGTTCACAAAGTACAAAGAACAATGATTATAATAAACGCCCTTTTTCTTTTTTATTTAGACAAAGATTATTTATGTATTTAATATTTGTTTTCTTACTATGGTATATCATTTATTTATTATGTATTTGTTCACTGTTCTGTTACAGAGAATAAGGAAATTGGATAAAATTACTATGGTATGAAAAGGGGTAGGATTAAATAAACTCTGCTTCTTCCTACTCCCTTTCGGACTTACTGTAAATAAACAACTGGAAATATGTGATGCATTACATTGTATTGTATGCATGTTCGAAATAAGCTGAAGTAAACTAATATAAAGATATTATGTGTAATAATTTACACTATTTTAAATAGAACTTTGTATTTAACGTCCAAAAATAATATTATGCTATTGAATGGAAACAAGTCAAATAAAGCCCCAGGTGGAAAACAGCCCTTCAGGCTGAAACTAGACCGCCCACCAGCTCAAGGACTGGCTTACTTTAGGGCCACCTTCTTGCCAATCTGACAATGTTTGATAGCACACAGCACCTTTCCAATCTCTGGTCAGATTTGAGATAAAAGCGTGCTGGCCTCCACATGACAATATGACACATGAACAAGTAAGACAAATAAAAAATCCAAACAAGAGGAGTCTATCATTCAAAAGTAGTAACGTTGTCCACGAAGATGTTCCTGGTAGCACAAAGGCCCAAATACCGATTATTTGTTACAGAGAACATGGTTTGATTCCCAGCCAGTAAAACAAAGTAAACAACAACCTAAATCATAATGCAGTCTTGAAAATCGAAATTCAAGTTATTTCATTCTGTTCCTCTTGTTGTTTCCTAAATCCTTAACCATATTACTCCAAAATAGGCACCTAAAGCCTTCAAACCACCCCCTTTGACCCCAGTCGTGCCCCCATCACCACCTAAAACCCATCCATTTTCTACCGCTTATTCCCCCAAAAAATTAAAGAATATGAAATCCAAATTTCTTCCCCAGCCAAGACTCATAGTGTTGTTTTAGCATTAATTATGTAGCAGTAAGTAAGTCAGGAGTGTTTAGCAGCTGAACTCCTGAGCTCAAACACAGCGAGGATACAGTTTGACCTGTTCAAAGTAGAATAGAATAGAATACAATAGAATAGAATAGAATAGAATAGAAAGTACTTTATTGATCCCTGGGGGAAATTCAGCACCACAGTTCGCTCACAATAAACAATAATAATAAATAATATATGACATATATTATATATTATATATGAATAATATAAATATATTCTACATATATTCTACATTTAAGTGCAGTCAAGAAGGAACATATGCATTATACAGTCTGATGGCTGTCGGTATGAAGGACCTCCTGTGTCGTTCCGTGTTACATTTTGGGAGTCTGAGCCTCCCACTGAACGTGCTCATTCTCTCCGCAAGGTCCGAGTGTAGTGGGTGGGAGGTGTTGTCCATAATGGCTAGGAGTTTTGCTAGACTTCTCCTCTCTGACACCACCGCCAGAGAGTCCAGCTCCACACCCACTACGTTACTGGCCTTCTCTACCAACGTGTCCAGTACACTTCCACCATAAGAATAAACGGGATGAAAATGAATTCCAGGGTGAAACTTCTGTCATAGTCGTGCGATGAGGTGGCGACTTGTCCAAGGTGCACCCAATGCAGCTAGTATAGGCTCCAGCCACCCTGAGACGGACAAGTCGTAGAAAATGAATAGATGGAACTGTCCTAATAAAGTCTTGTTCAGCTGCAAAAACGATCCATCCATCCATCCATCCATCCATCTTCTTCCGCCTATCTGAGGTCGGGTCGTGGGGGAAGCAGCCTAAGCAGGGAAGCCCAGTCTTCCCTCTCCCCAGCCACTTCGTCTAGCTCTTCCCGGGGGATCCTGACGCATTCCCAGGCCAGCCGGGAGACATAGTTTTCCCAACGTGTCCTGGGTCTTCCCCCATGGCCTCCTACCGGTTGGACGTGCCCTAGGGAGGTGTTTGGGTGGGATCCTGACCAGATGCCCGAGCCACCTCATCTGGCTCCTCTCGATGACCATAGGTGAGGATGGGAACGTAGATCGACAGGTAAATTGAGAGCTTTGCCTTCCGTCTCAGCTCCTTCTTCACCACAACGGATCGGTACAACGTCCGCATTACTGAAGACGCCACACCGATCCGCCTGTTGTTCTCACAATCCACTCTTCTCCCACTCATGAACAAGACTCCTAGGTACTTGAACTCCTCCACTTGGGGCAGAGTCTCCTCCCCAACCCGGAGATGGCATTCCACCCTTTTCCGGGCGAGAACCATGGACTCGGACTTGGAGGTGCTGATTCTCATTCAGTTCGCTTCACACTCAGCTGCGAACCGATCCAGTGAGAGCTGAAGATCCCAACCGGATGAAGCCATCAGGACCACATCATCTGCAAAAAGCAGAGACCCCTTCAACGCCTTGACTGCGCCCAGAAATTCTGTCCATAAAAGTTATGAACAGAATCGATGACAAAGGACAGCCTTGGCGGAGTCCAACCCTCACTGGAAACGTGTCCGACTTACTGCCAGTAATATGACCTCAAACGATGTTTGAGGTAATATTTGAACATGCTTCCTATATGTCATACACGTGTAAAAAGTTATTACTGGTAAATGTTAAACTGATTGCTAAAGTTAAGTTAAGTTACCCCTGATAGTTACACACATAATAGGTGTGGTGAAATTACCCTCAGCATTTATCCCATCCCCTTGTTCCACCCCCTGCGAGGTGAGGGGAGCAGTGAGCAGCAGCGGTGGACACGCACGGGAATCATTTTGGTGATTTAACCCCCAATTCCAACCCTTGATGCTGGGTTTAAAGCAGGGAGGCAATGGGTCCCATTTTTATAGTATTTGGTATGACTCGACCGGGATGGTCTGGTTGTGCATGGAAGGTGAGTCACCTTACATACAAAACAATAGCAGTATGTTTATTCTTTTTATTTCCTTTTATCACTGTTAAATTTTGGTCATACTGTACTGCGCCGCCTGGACTGAGAATTGTGTACCGCTAGCCTATGTCCAATATTCATACCAATCCAAACAAATGTTTACTTTTAAGTTTATTCTCAAACTGAATTCACCACACTGGCATTAAATTAAACTTTCTATATATAGGTGGAGTCGACAGAAAAAAAAAAAGTTATCCCTTACGGCTTCTTTAAAAGAGAACACAGGGACATGTTAGAAAGTGGCGTAATGGGACATTTGAACCCAAAGACAAAATGCCCACATTACGACATGCAGTAGGGACTCCCCAGAGGCTCGGTAATTTCGTATCCACGCGTGTATTGTTTAATCAGCTGCCTTATCATCACCACTCCTCCTCCTCTACACCAAAAGTGCTGAAGCGGTTGAACTACTCGACACAACTTCACAGTCCTCAAGTGCATCTGTCCATTGTGCTGCTCCGCTGAATCCACAACGCTAGCCCCTCGGTAACCTTTTATGACCATCTCCGCTGCAATATTCCCCCTAAAAATACATGTACCTTGCAAACGCAGCTCCACCACCGGTATTTATTTTTGATGCATCATATATTAAGCCCTAATTCTGGAATTAATTATGTTTATCGCTTTTGCATGTCCATGATGTCAGTGGTTGGCGAATCATTCAGTGCAATAGCCCTATCAAATGAGGCTATAATGCAGGCTTGATTGGCTCTCTCTGCCGGTGGTAAAGACTGCCCCTCAGGCCATTGCCTCAGGTTGATTTCTGAGAAAACTCTCATTTGTTGTATAATTTTGACTTGTTTTGCATGGCTGAGCTGTAGGATGATGTCTTTCTCGCTGTTGGCTGCCGATTTGACAACCCAGCTCATCATGTGTGTTGTGATCCTTAAAATCAGCCCCCTTGCTTATAATAGATAAAACAGTCAGTTATTTTGTAATTCATATAATCTGATCACTACTAGATTACAAAACTACTGAGGCAGACATGATCGGGGGGAGGCAGCAAAATATCCACTGTGTAAAGTGACGTTCCATCAACAGTGCACTTAACCCTCCAGCAGTGTAGATAAACACAAAATGGCTTTTTTACTTCTCTTAGTTGTATTCCTTTTT
Organism: Nerophis ophidion; assembly: GCF_033978795.1. Classification (NCBI taxonomy): domain Eukaryota; kingdom Metazoa; phylum Chordata; class Actinopteri; order Syngnathiformes; family Syngnathidae; genus Nerophis; species Nerophis ophidion. The sequence continues at coordinate 29,176,046 of NC_084612.1, forward strand.
TCGTCCGCGCCACACTCTGAGGAGTGCTGGCATCGATTGCTGATTTAATGAAAAGCGGCCCCTTTCTCTCCACAATTCCTCACTCTCTATCCTGCAGGTCACTCTGCTTAAAATGCCTCCGTTAATCAGATTTCTGTTAAAAGCTGTAAATAGAATCAGACCCGGGGTGGTTGCGAGACACGTTCTCCCTCGCAAAGTCTACACTCTATCTCCTTGTTTTACTTTGATTGGATTTATTGTGTCTACAGTGGGCCTGCCCTATTTTGGAAAGTCCAAAAAAATTTAATTAAGAGACGGTTATTTGTGTAAAATTGAATGATTGTGTGTCTTTATATTGTGACAAATAGAAAAAAAAAGTTATATATACTGTATGTGTTCAAAACATTTATGTATAATAGATATGTAGAAATATACAGTAGTGACCTTGTGAAGAACATAATGTCTTGGCTGTCTTCAGTTTCCAATGATTTCTACAACTCTTATTTTTTGTGATAGAGTGATTGGAGCACATACTTGTTGGTCACAAAAAACATTTATGAAGTTTGGTTCTTTTACAAATGTATTATGGGTCTACTGAAAATGTGACCAAATCTGCTGGGTCAAAAGTATACATACAGCAATGTTAATATTTGGTTACATGTCCCTTGGCAAGTTTCACTGCAATAAGGCACTTTTGTTAGCCATTTATGATAGCTGTTTATATATATATATTGACCGTTTTTTATTGTGAGCCATGTAGGCTTTGTGAACCATAACATGTTGCTCAAATTGAATTGCCCCTTGAAGGATTTTTGAATTGAAATTGAATTGAATCCACAAGCTTCTGGTTGAATTTTTGACCAATCTTCCTGACAAAATTGGTGCAGTTCAGTTAAAATTGTTTTTTGTTTTTTTCTCAGACATGTTTTTTCAGCACTGTCCACACACCATGGGAAGGCCATTCTAAAGCCTTAAAGGCCTACTGAAACCCACTACTACCGACAACGCAGTCTGATGAAATATTAACATTGCAACACATGCCAATACGGCTTTTTTAGTTTACTAAATTGCAATTTGAAATTTCCCGCGAGTTACTTGTTGACAACGTCACGGACTGTAAGGAAATATTAGCGCTGCACCAAACACGGCTAAAAGTCATCTCTGTTCATGGCGTAATTACACAGTAATTTGGACATCTGTGTTGCTGAATCTTTTGCAATTTGTTCATTTAATAATGGAGACTATAAAGAACAATGCTGTTGGTGGAAAGCGGTGTATTGCAGTGGTCTTTAGCATCGAGACAAAGCCGCTGTTTCTTTGTTTGTTGTGAAGCGGAGCGGTCAAGCGAACATGTTTTCTGTACGTCAACCAGCATATTTTTGGATGGGGAAATTGTGATATATATCTTACCGGAGACATCAATGGATTATTCATCGTCCTGCAGCAGCTGTCATGTCAAAAAAGGCAGCTGTGAGCTTGGCTCCTCGGCTTCTGTCTGAGACACTTCGTGTTCACCGCAGCCATCCGACCTCGAGGTATGTCTTTACAATCTTTAAAATCTCACTAAAACACTATTAAAACAATAAGCAGATTAGGGATCTTCCAGAACTATCCTAGTAAATGTGTCTAAAAACTTCTGAATCGCTCTCAATGCAATCGCCTTTTTTTTTAACTTTATTCATTTATTTATTTTTTTCTAGTCCTTCGCTATCAATATCCTCAGCCACTAATCTTTCATCCTCGCTCAAATTAATGGGGAAATTGTCATTTTCTTGGTCCGAATAGCTCTTTTTGTTGGAGGCTCCCATTGTAAACAATGTGAGGATGTGAGGAGCCCGCACACGGGTGACGTCATCGTCTGTGACTTCCGGTACAGGCAAGGCTTTTTTATTAGCGACCAAAAGTTGCGAACTTTATCGTCGATGTTCTCTACTAATCCTTTCAGCAAAAATATGGCAATATCTCGAAATGATCAAGTATGACACATAGAATGGACCTGCTATCCCCGTTTAAATAAGAAAATCTCCTTTCAGTAGGCCTTTAATTCTATTCTGATGTTTCCATTCCTTTACCACTTTTGACGTGCGTTTGGGGTCATTGTCCTGTTGGAACACCCAGCTGCGCCCAAGACCCAACCTCTGGGCTGATTATTTTAGATTGTCCTGAAGAATTTGTCGGTAATCCTCCTTTTTCATTGTCCCATTTACTCTCTGTAAAGCATCAGTTCTATTTTCAGTAAAACAGGCCCAGAGTATAATACTACAACCACCATGCTTGACAGTAGGGAGAGTGTTCCTGGGATTAAATGACTCACCTTTTCTCCTTCTAACATATTGGTGGGTATTGTGGCCAAACAGCTCAATTTGTGTTTCATCAGACCACAGAACTTTCCTCCAGAATGTCTTATCTTTGTCCATGTCAAATTATTTTAAAATCAAAACAGCCATGACATTGTGTTTTTTACGAGTGGATGTAAACTTTTGACCATGACTGTTCATTGGAGTTAGTATTAGGAGATAGGGGTCTTATTCTTCTATGCACTTAAGAGGGGAAAACTGCGCAGTTGCGTTTATTCTGGCCTCCACATAAGTCTGTCACTACATGCCAACATACACACTGGGGGTGGAACGACCCTAAAATGTGGGCGTCACCTGTCAAATCTGGCTTTGCTCTAATTCTCCCAACGACTTACATATTTTTGCTTCTACGCACCTCTGAGGCTACAAAAACTCCAGCGCCCTTGGAAGGTGAATTATTTTATTCCACTTGAAGTTTGAATGCAGTGTACACCACACAAAATAAAAAAAATGAAAGAGGCTTCCAGAATGTTATCCAATCTGTTCTGATCGCTGATCAATTGGAGACACCAAGAAAGGATAAAAGGACCATAATGCCACTCTGGTGGAGCTATTCAAAATCAAAAAGTCCATCGTTTATCCGGTCTATCTTTGCTTCAGTGGGAGAGTGTGACAACAGTGAGGCAACCGCGCATATCGTCCGTGTTTGGACATCCTGAGGCCATAGAACAGGGGTGTCAAACTCATTTTAGATCAGGGCCCACATTGAGAAAAACCTACTCCCATGTGGGCCGGACTGGTAAAATCACGGCTCGATAACTTAGAAATAAAGACAACTTCAGATTGTTTTCTTTGTTTGAAAATAGAACAAGCACAAATGTACAAATCATAATGTTGTTGGGGGGTTTTTATACTTACATGTTGGGGTTAATAATTAATTTGTTGTTATTCATATGTTCTGAGTAAATTATGTGATAATGTTCATCAGTCAACTCATTGGTGTTAATTTTCAATCCATCAAGATAAAAAAAATTGTATCAAAATCAATTTACAGGTTGTTATTTATGTAGTTTGATCATTGTTCTCGACTGAAGTACTAACATCATGTGGTTTATTTTGTTAATATGTTGCATCATCTTCAGAGATACAAATAATTGCTATTGTGACATCCAGTGGACACATTTAGAACAGCTGTTTCATTCATTCAAAAATTTCAGTAAAATTTGTATACTTGGCAAATTCATCCCGCGGGCCGGATTAATCCGGTCCATGGGTCTGATCCGTACGTTTGGCACCCCTGCTATTTATCGTTTAATACAATCAAAGCCCCACCTAAGACTTTTAGTTTTGGTTGATTTTGGCCACACCGGTGGACCAAAACAGTAGTGTTTTGTCTGAAGGAAGACCACATTTCCCATGAGGAACAGCACATTGTGTCGTAAATCGTCAGAAATTACTGTCACATACATACAAACTGACAGGATAATACCACAATGATTCAGTATGACTGAGCTTTCCACAGTAGGCACCTACATATTTTAATTAAACTGTATACTTGCGGTTTGCAGTAGGGCTGAGGGATATGAACCAAAAATTCATACCGTGGTATTTTTTGTGTAAATACGGGTATTATCTGATATAGACTGGTATATAGAAAAATATGTGCAAAGTGCTTAAGGTTGCCTTAGTGATTCAAGGCTAGATAATCAGTGTTGAGAGCACTCAGATTATTTGTGTTAAATGGTAAATTGGTAATACTTGTATAGCGCTTTTCTACCTTTAAGGAACTCAAAGCGCTTTGACACTATTTCCTCATTCACACATTCACACACTGATGGCAGGAGCTGCCATGCAAGGTGCTAACCACGACCCATCAGGAGCAAGGCTGAAGTGTCTTGCTCAAAGACACAACGGGTGTGACTAGGAAGGTAGAAGGTGGGGTTCGAACCAGGAACCCTCAGGTTGCTGGCACGGCCAACTCTCCCTATCTCGCCACGTCGTGTTGTAAGTAGTAACGTCATGTGTTGTTTAGTGAATGCAGCCGAGATAGGCTTCAGCACCACCGCGAGCCCGAATAGGACAAGCGGTGGAAAATGGATGGAGTTGCTATGTTGAAGCAATTTTTGTTCATTTTGTTTATGAATGTTAGAGTTTATATCTCCATGCTTGTGCAAGGGATGCATGGAGCTTCTACTCGCTCACTGAAGAGAAAGACGCTGGCTTTTTAGTTTAAAAGTACTTTTCAGTCACTCAGCCGCTACACTACAGTAGCTTAGTCCGCTCAGGCTATGAGAAGAAGCATTTGTAAACCGAGTTGTAGTTAAATATGTCACATACGGAGCGAGCCGCAAAGAGGAGCTATCACTAGCTGCTAACAGAAGTGGACAACATAAACAAATGTTAGTAATAAAGTCGCTACACGGAGAGATATAGGTTCTCAAGCAAATTGGTGTCCGTGTAAATAAAGCTGTAGTCACCCACCAAAAGCAAAATACAGTCGCTGTCCAAAGCACTGCTCACTCCGGTGTCAAAAAGTTGGCACTGCACGCCAACATTTAAAAAAAAAAGTTTGATGCGAAACACGTCATTGTGCGTCATAGTGCATCAGAGAGGAGCCTACACAAACACAAGAGGGGCGAGGGTGAGCCTGTCAGAGAAGCCCTGGGCTTCACCTGGCAGAGAAGACAAAACAAAAGAACAAAGGCACATCAAAATATATTGGTATGGCGTTATTGTCTCATATACTCTATATTGCCAAAAGTACTTGGCCACCTGCCTCGAACCTGCCATGAACTTGAAGTGCCATCCTATTCCTAAACCATAGGGTTCAATATGATGTGGTTCCACCTTTTGCAGCTATTACAGCTTCAACCCTCCTCGTAAGGCTGTCCAAAAAGTTGCGGAGTGTGTTTATAGGAAGTTTCGCTTTGGTGAGGTCACACACTGATGTTGGTTGAGAAGGCCTGGCTCTCAGTCTCCGTTCTAATTCATTTCAAAGGTGTTCTATCGGGTTCAGGTCAGGAGTCTGTGCAGGCAAGTCAAGTTCATCCACACCAGACTCTGTCATCCATTTCTTTATGGACTTTACTTTGTGCACTGGTGCACAGTCATGTTGGAAGAGGAAGGGGCCCGCTACAAACTGTTCCCACAAGGTTGGGAGCATGAAATTGTCCAAATTGTTTTGGTATGCCGGAGCATTCAAAGTTCCTTTCACCTGAACTAAGGGGCCAAGCCCAACTCCTGAAAAACAACCCCACAGCATAATTCCTCCTCCACCAAACTTCACACTCGACACAGTGCAGTCCAGAATGTACCATTCGCCTGGCAACCTCCAAACCCAGACTCGTCCATCTGATTGCCAGATGAAAAAGCGTGATTAATCACTCCAGAGAACGCGTCTCCACTGCTCTAGAGTCCAGTGGTGACGTGCTTTACACCACTGCACTCGACGCTTTGCATTGGAATTGGTGATGTATGGCTTAGATGCAGCTGTTCGGCCATTGTAACCCATTCCAGGAAGCTCTCTGCGTACTGTACGTGGGCTAATTGGAAGGTTACATGAAGTTTGGAGCTCTGTAGCAAATGACTGTGCAGAAAGTCGGCGACGTCTTTGCACTACGCGCTTCAGCATTCGCTGACCCCTCTCTGTCAGTTTACGTGGACTACCACTTCGTGGCTGAGTTGCTGTTGTTCCCGAAATCTTCCATTTTCTTAAAATAAAGCCGACAATTGACTCTTGAAAATTTAGAAGCAAGGACATTTTACAACTAGATTTGTTGCACAGGTGGCATCCTATGACAGTTCCACTCTGGAAATAACTGAGCCCCTGAGAGCTGCCCATTCTTTCACAAATGTTTGTAGAAACAGTCTCCATGTCTAAGTGCTTGATTCTATTCACCTGTGGCGGGGTCAAGTGATTAGGACACCTGATTCTGATCATTTGGATGTGTGGCTAAATACTTTTGGCAATATAGTGTATATACCGCTTTCTAAAATAAACCGGTATTAAGTCATCGCATTGTCTTTTTCTTTCTAAAGTACTTTTGAGTTTATTGCGTGGCTGATTTTGTCAATGTAGAACTGCAAACTATCAAGCTGGTGGCTATTTATTGCTACCACGCAAATTTCCGATTGCTATTATTAGCATTATCATTTTGATTTGAGCATCAAAAATGACTTACTCGTCCGATAGGAAGAGAGTTGAGGCAGCATTAGTCTGAAATCCCTTCTCCTCTTTGAGTTCACGGAAGCAAGTGAAAGCCGGGCCAATGTTTATCCTTGACTCTCCTTTTATCCAGGTAGTCTACCTTTTTCTTTTTCTTGTCTCTTCAGACAGATCTTTTCGTTTTTTGTTGTTGTTTAGCAACTTCTGTCATGACAGCAGTGGTCACATGTAGGCGTTTGTATCGAATTCTGTCTTTGCAACGAATGGGAAAGTGGGGAGTGACGTGTGCTGTAAAGCGAGTCAGCACAATTGTAGTTTTTTTGCGGCAGTGTTCCTGCCAACCCTCCATACAATTGCTCAGTGCCAGTGAAAGCGATACAGAACCCCTCAAGCCATGACAGAAGTGTCATTCAACTAGTTGTAAGTTGATGTATCATCCCGAAAGTTATGAAAATATTTGATGAAGGTTGAAAAGTTACTTAGTGCTGCTTTAATGCAGTGTGACAAAATCTTATTTCCATGATTGTCACACAACCATGATAAGAGGCGTCATGGCAAAGTCTGCCTTTTTAATTAATCTGTCATGATCCGCTTCTCGGATCATGGCATATTCTGGTTTTGTTCTGTTTTGTATCTCGTCTTTTTGTTATTAGAATTCCTTAGTTCCTGGTGGCATTTCCTGTTTTGTTCCCTTGCCATAGCTTCATATTAGTGTCACCTGCCTTGTGTTTTCGACGCACACCTGCCTCCTAATTTCTGTCTCTACTTAAGCCTGCCTTTTCGTTACTCACTCTTGGATTCTCATTTGCTATTTGATGCAACAGGTGACGTCGCCATTCCCGCATTGTGGTAAAGACTTTTGTGTACTTCAGCTTCCACGCTATTCTGTTGCTTGTCCCTAGCTCACATGCTAGCACTTTCTATTGGTTTTGTCTATAGTGCCTTTGTGCAAGTATTTTCTGTTCCTAGTCCATTTTTGTAGTTAAATAAATCATCATTCTTACCTTCATGCTGTGTCCATCTCAAACTGCATCCACGAGAAAACAAAAACCACACCACGTAGCCAGCAAAGCGTCACAGAATCACATAAGCACACCCTCCTGACACTGTCATTAAAATACATGAAAACACTTCGGATTTGAAAAGGCCATATCCGTCCAGGCTGTGCTTGTAGTCGTGGGTGTGTCGTCATTGTGATGTAGTTTGTGTATGCACGCTGCAACAGCGTCTTCTTCTTGGCTGGGTTTTAAAAATAGTAGTAGATGAACCTTTGTTACAGTCTCCATGCATTGGGACCAAGTGTGGGCAGTGACATACCAGATGCAAAATTGCCTTGCATGTATGGAAACATTGCCTTTGATTGATGTCTTCTGCCTGGAAGTAAGTGATTTACTGTATTTTTCGGACTATAAGTCGCAGTTTTTTTCATAGTTTGGCAGGGGGTGCGACTTATACTCGGGAGCGGCTTATGTATGAAATTATTAACACATTACCGTAAAGTATCAAATAATATTATTTAGCTCATTCACATAAGAGACTACACTTATAAGATTTCATGGGATTTAGCGATTAGGAGTGACAAATTATTTGGTAAACGTATAGCATGGTCTATATGTTATAGTTATTTGAATGACTCTTACCATAATATGTTACGTTAACATACCAGGCACCTTCTCAGTTGGTTATTTATGCGCCATATAACATACACTTATTCAGCCTGTTGTTCACTATTCTTTATTTATTTTAAATTGCCTTTCAAATTTCTATTGTTGGTGTTGGGTTTTATCCAAAAAATTTACCCCAAGAAATGTGACTTATATATGTTTTTTTCCTTCTTTATTATGCATTTTCGGCAAGTGCGACTTATACTCCGGAGCGACTTATAAAAAAAAAATACAGTACGTTTTTCTGTGTTTAGAACATCGTGCATATGCTTGATTTTAATGGACAATGTTGATGCTCTTTTGCACCATTCCATGGGATTTTGTCAATTTAGCACAATCAAGAGCAACATTGGACATGTTTGTATTGAGAAAGTGGGTGAATACTTTTTGCCATGGAAAATATTGTCTCGGAAAAATCCAATTTAAATTCGGCAATATATGAAAATGTGCAGTACTAACTGTGAATATAAACGTAAAGTATTACTATTTCATAGATAATCTAAGATGAAACAATGTTTTCTTTCCGGTGAATAAGCTGCACTTACATTTTCCCATACGAGAACTAATCATTACACGGTTTCTGATGAATAGCCTGGCAAAGTGATCATGCACTCTACCAAAAAAAAAACTCCTAATTAACAAGCTCTCTTCCTCAATCAAGTATCTAAATTACATTTGTACAGTCCAGTGATTACTGACCAAGACGAGACTTCTCAAGCTGCAGAGAATACGCCCCGCCAATAAAAGGTCCCATCGAATGGATGACCACTCAGTGAATGAATCAAGTCCTAATAATTAAATTGTATGGCATAGCAGAGTGTTAACTTTAGTGGATGCGCATTGAGCTGCTCTGACTTCTCAATTGGCTTTTAAAGAAATTAAGGGATGGGTTTTGGACAATAATTACTCTTTTCCGGGTCATTTATTCCATCCAACACCACCACCACTGTTATTCTTCTTCTACTACCAGAGCCACTTTGGACTGGAATCACTTTGGATCATTTATGGGTTGTTCCTTTAATAAGTCAACATATCAAAAGAAGCCTTTTGTAAGCTAAAAGTGTTTAAAACATATTACCATCCAATACGCTATACATGCGATTAGATAAATGGTTAATGCTAATGGGCAATTATTTGCTAAGTCCGGCTTGTGCCTCTCTTTTTCTACCATGTTTTGGCAAAATTTACTGACGTGCTTGTCAGCCACCTAAAAGTGTGTACCAAATGTTGTAGTGATTAGGCAACACACTGTGAGTTTACATTATAGTGAGTATCGTCTAAAATGCATTGAGCTGTGCGAGAAATTTCAAGTCAGTCTCACTTATGGGGTCAAACCAGAGTTTAATAACAGTTTAAAGGTAGACGAGATGGTGTACAGTCCTGTGAAAAGAGTCCTAATGGGGTACATGTCGAGTTCAGTTTAAAGATTGGGAGACAAACATTTTTGCAGGAAATTCCTAAAAACACTGCAGTGCTCCTGTTGTATAGAAGAACTTGGACCACTGTAGACACATTGGCATATCCTTGCATTGACATTTTAACCATGCAAGCAAATAAGAATACTGGGGTAATTTACTGAGGCATTCCTCAAGGCACCCCTTTAAGTACTCCCTTTGTTGGCGGTTTAATTGTTTGGTGTGTAATGTGATTCATGTTCCGTATTTTTCAGACAATAAGGCACATTCAAAAATATTTAATTTGCTCATAATTCGACTGTGCCAATGCACCTAATGTACGGATTGTTTTGGTTGTGCTTACCGACCTCAAAGCAATTGTATTTTGTACATGGTGTAATGATAAGTGTAACCAGTAAAAGGCAGTCACACATAAGAGGTACGTGGGGACTGCAAGTTGACGCCTGTTGTTCAATAAATGTTGCTAGCAAGCAAGACCAAAAAACGTTTGATGTTTCATAAGCTCTGCTTCCATTATCCCTCAGAATGTGCAAAACCTAAATATCGCAATAAGAAACTGTGAATGGCAACACCCTCTCAAATATCGCTAAAACATTTTTACGGACTCATGGGGTGGTTTTTCAGACGTTTCGATGTTGAAATGCAAAAGCATGATTCGAACATAATTTACCATCATCGTTTAACCAGGTTTTCAAAAGTTAGCAAGCCAGCCATTTCTGCTGAATTTTGCATTTTTCCGACATATATTTATTTAATCACTTTTGCCACAGCATCAGCGAAAATTATTAAAAATGGATCTGAATTGTTGAATTTATTTTGCCTATAATTCCCAATCCTTATGTAAGACACAAACACATGTTGTTGTTTTTTATGCATTCTAAGTCATAAATAAACCTTATCAAAGCCCCCAAAATAAGAATTAGTTGATCTATATAATACACAGAGAAGCCATTTTTAAAACGTTAATTCATGTCTTTAAAACGTGCTGTAAAATGCATATCCTCTGAAAATATTTTCTTTAAAACATTGTGACAGTTCCGTGCTGTTGTGCAGGTTCCAAAGACCATCAGGACAGACATCGTTGCGAGCAGGTTTTGACTTTCTTTGTTTTTCCATAAAGCTGTCTCTTGCCGGGTTGCTTTTCAGCTGTTCTGCTTCCCTGCTCGCTCTTCCGCTCGCTTTTCAGCTTTCCACGTTGTCGTTTTCTTCGGGCTCTCTGTCTTTCGCGCTCAGCATCCGCTTCTCTTTCTCCCACTTGCTCTCCGACTCTCTGCCCCCACGTTCACGGCTGCCGCCCTTTCACACAGTTCGAGACGATTATGGGATTGGGCCCAGCTGGGCGATCCACGCACCTGATTTTGTTTCCGGCGTTTTTAATAGATAAGGGGCTTAATGGAATAATAAATAAATATCATACTTGTATGCAAATGATGGATGTGTTTGGAAATAGATGAAGATTCAAACATTTTAGAAAAAGACATCATAAAATGATATTTGCATTAAAACAAGCTGAGTCAATTCAACATACTGAATAGATTGTATTTTACACTCTCTTAATTGTTTAGAATGGATACAGTAGAGGGCTTCACGGTGGAAAAGGGGTTAGTGCATCTTCCTCACAATACGAAGGTCCTGTAGTTCTGGGTTCAAATCCAGGCTCGGGATCTTTCTGTGTGGATTTTGCATGTTTTCCCCGTGAATGCGTGGGTTCCCTCCGGGTACTCCGGCTTCCTCCCACTTCCAAAGACATGCACCTGGGGATTGGTTGATTGGCAACACTAAATTGGCCCTAGTGTGTGAATGTGAGTGTGAATGTTGTTTGTCTATCTGTGTTGACCCTGTGATGAGGTGGCGACTTGTCCAGGGTGTACCCCGCCTTCCGCCCGATTGTAGCTGAGATAGGTGCCAGCGCCCCCCGCGACCCCAAAAGGGAATAAGCGGTAGAAAATGGATGGATGGATACAGTAGACAACAAGTTAAGTATAATTTACTGTGGGAATGTCAGAGAACAAGAGCTGTGGTCTGTTGTGAGAATTGTCTCATTTGACCATCCAAGGCCACCGTAGGTCATGTGAGGCGCTTCACCAGACCTGCTAATGTTAACCAAGTTAGGTCATGTGTGTTGATGTGTATCTCCCTGTAATGTTTGTCTGATCTTGAATGGGATTATGCTGAAATTTTTTTATTTCCCCTCGGGGATTGATAAAGTATTTCTGATTCTGATTCTAAGTGAGGTGGAGACGGCTCAGGGAGTCATGTATGAAACAAGGTCAGCTTCCTCATCAACATAAAATGAAGTGAAGTGAAGTGAATTATATTCATATAAAGCTTTTTCTCTAGTGACTCAAAGCGTTTTACATAGTGAAACCTAATATCTACGTTACATTTAAACCAGTGTGGGTGTCACTGGGAGCAGGTGGGTAAAGTGTCTTGCCCAAGGACACAACAGCAGTGACTAGGATGGCTGAAGCGGGGATCAAACCTGCAACCTTCAATTTGCTGGCACGGCCACTCTACCAACCGAGCTATACCACCCCCCAGCAGTCAATAAAACAATGGTAAAGTTTGGGCCCCCAGACCCATTCCATTTTGTTTCCGTATTGAGGCAGTGCTTTTAACGCTTTCAGACCAGACCTTACAAGAACTCCTGTATCCAGTTTGAAAGCCGCAGCCACGAAAAAACTACAGCAATGTATTGATCGATGATTGATTGACTTACCCAGTCCAAATTAATTTAATAACACTGGACATCTAATTTAATGCTTTTTAATGCCTAATTCTGGCTAAATCCAATTAATGACTTTTAATGCCCTGTGCAAACCCTGTTATACTGTAGTACAGTAATTATTAGAATTGAATTGTTACCTGGAAATTTGGCTCCCGGATGCTGGCTGTATTGACACATTTGGCGGGCCTAAATCGCTGCCAGCAAGGACGACAAAATATGCATCCAGTTTTTGTAATTAGGCTTTTTCTTGTTCTCTTTTTGTTATTCCTTGTGCTCTGCTGCTCCAAGATCATTCCACTCATGTTAACTTCAAATGCACCGTCCGTCTCACCACCGCTTCTGTGTTTACAAGTGACTGATAAGTCACAAGGTGGAATTTTGATGACGATTTTACCCATAATACACTTGGACTCCAAGTATATTCTGGGTAAATATTGACAATATTGTTGTCGGCGATTCACAGGTTAATCATTTGCACATCGTAGTATGAAAACAAAGTCAGTTATAACAACACAAAATTTCAATCAATATTTTACACTACATTATTGTGAGCTCCTACGGGCTCGGTCCCCGGCCGTGGGAATGTCCCGCACACCCCAGCCCAGTGCCAAGGGAGGGGACCCAAGACGCAGGACGTTACTTCGAGTGATCACCTTCATCTATTGATAGTCATGCCAACAGCAGTGGCTGCAAGGGAGATCACAGCTCCAAAACCATGGAATCGCAAAGCATCCGTCTTCCTCAAAGTGGAATGTCGTGGGACAAGATTTTACGAGAATTACGGCTCTTGACGCAAAATACCATATAATGGAAACACCTACAAGTCACAAATATACATTCTCGATATTTTAGAACTATTGCTTTTGTTTTGTGAAAAACTGCAATGGCAACACAGTTTTTGAGAATGTACAACAATACAAACGGCACTCAAAAATATGCCAAAATGTTTTAGTATGACTCTGGAAACCTTCCAAGCCACACCGTTTTATAGATTGTCAACGCATTACGGGTATCCCAGGAAGACGTGTTGTGGTTCTACATACGGACATTTTCATTTATCTGGCGTTTTGTTTCAAAATGTAATACAAAACCATCTATTCCTACTTTCTGATGAGTATTTGGGATCTGCATAAGACCCGAAAATGCGCACACCTCCATGCCAACATAGTGGTCTATAAGTTCCTTTTTCTCTTGCCATTTGTAAGATAAAGTATCATACAGTTTTAACTGATATCTGTCGGTAGACTCGCTATGGAAGCGCTAAAAACTACCGCCAGTACAACAAATATGACAGGAAGAAGATGCTGTCGAAGTAGAGCCACATAAATCGGACAGCCCACAAAATGGCGCATCCTGAATAAAGCGGCTTGAAGATGGTCTGTAAAACATAATTTATGCAGCATTTTGACCAAAGCACCACCGTTACATATGTAAAAAAAAATCATAATATGACCCCTTTAGGCAGCACGGTGAAAGAGGGGTTAGTGTGTCTGCCTCACAATACAAAGGTCCTGGGTTCGATCATGTGCTTGGGATCTTTCTGTGTGGAGTTTGCATGTTCTCCCCGTGACTGCGTGGGTTCCCTCCGGGTACTCCGGCTTCCTCCCACCTCCGAAGACATGCTCCTGGGGATAGGTTGATTGGCAACACTAAATTGGATCTAGTGTGTGAGTGTGAGTGTGAGTGTGAATGTTGTCTTTCTGGCTGAGTTGGCCCTGTGATGTGGTGGTGACTTTTCTAGGGTGTACCCCGCCTTCCACCCAAATGCAGCTAAGATAGGCTCCAGCACCCCGGCGACCCCGAATGGGACAAGCGGTAGGAAATGGATGGCTGGATGGATGACCCCTTTAATGCGGCGTATAAACCGGTGCGCTATTTGTATGGAAATAAAACCGGATAGACCTATTTACCGGCAGTGCGATTTATAATTCGATGCGCCCTATAATCTGTAGCTTATTTGTTTCAAATGCAGTCAGTCGTCATTTGTTCAACTTCTTTAGTTGTACTAGTAGTGTTCCTCAAGGCTCCATTTTAGCTCCTATCTTTTTCATCGTTTGGGCTATTAAAGGGGAACATTATCACCAGACCTATGTAAGCGTCAATATATAGCTTTAAGTTGCAGAAAAAAGACCATGTATTTTTTTAACCGATTTCCGAACCCTAAATGGGTGAATTTTGGCAAATTAAACGCCTTTCTGTTTATCGGTCTTGTAGCGATGACGTCAGAACGTGACGTCACCGAGGTAATACAGCCGCCATTTTCATTTTCAGCTCTGTTATTTTCCGTTTTTTCGACTATTTTTTGGAACCTTGGAGACATCATGCCTCGTCGGTGTGTTGTCGGAGGGTGTAAAAACACTAACAGGGAGGGATTCAAGTTGCACCACTGGCCCGAAGATGCCACAGACATGGCACAGAGATGTATGGATAACCTGCAGATGCATTTGCAACAATAAAGTCAACGAAATCACAAAGGCGAGTTTTGCTGATTTTATTGACTTATGTGCTAATCAGACATATTTGGTCGCAGCGTGACTGCTAGCTAATCAATGCTAACATGCTACGCTAGTCGATGCTAACATGCTATTTACGCTAGCTGTATGTACATTTGAAACTAGATACCCACATGCGAAACAAACACTTACCAATCAACGGATTTAAGTTGCTCCAGTGTCACAAGATGCAAAAGTCCTGATCGTTTGGTCCGCACATTTTACCGGCGATGCTAATAAGGCAGCCATGTTATGGGCCACTTCATTAGGTACACCCATGCTATGGCTTAATAGCGTCAATAGCTATTCGCTCAATAGCTTCAGTTTCTTCTTCAATTTCGTTTTCGCTATCTGCCTCCATACTCCGACCATCTATTTCAATACAGGCGTAATCTGTTGAATCGCTTAAGCCGCTGAAATCCGAGTCTGAATCCGAGCTAATGTCGCAGGGAAATGGACAGCCGCATCGCAAATAGCGAAAATCAAGCACTTTAAAGCTTGTTTTAGGGATATCCCGGGAGAGGTAAAATTTTGAAAAAAACTTAGAAAAATAAAACAAGCCACTGGGAACTGATTTTTATTTTTTTTAACCCTTTTGAAATTGTGATAATGTTCCCCTTTAAACTTTTTAACTCACCCACCAGTTCAGTACAAAAAAAACGTGGATTTTTAAAAACATAGTAAAGTGCTCATGTGACTCTGACATGATGAATAAAAGTCTAATGTAAAGGACGCTGTTTTTTTGAAATATGCAAAATAAGACTAAAAGTGAAAGGAGAAGTCCGCAACCTCGGTCCTTAGCTTTCTGAAAATGTGGCTGTGAGGACTCCCAGCCGTCCTCGTGTGGGTTGCGGTGACACTGGACACACGACGCGTCGAAGCAGGTTTAATTCACTTTTATTGTTTCAAACGACCTTTCTTCGGACCAGTCGGGCGCTTATTTCTAGTGCGCCGGCTCCTCTTCCTGGTCGCGCTGCACCTTTCGGTGCTCGCCTGCTGCGTCTCATTTTGGCGTGATCTCGGTTGCCGGGCTCGTGGTCGGCCTGCCGTGGTTTCCCCCTCTCTTTCCCCCGATCGTGCCCCCTTCGCCTCTTTTTAAGTCTAGGAGCAGATGCACAGATTGTGAGTAGGTGTGTGTCCTACGCACCTGACTCCGATTGCCGTCCTCCTGCCGCTCTGCGTGCGTCACGCCTCTCCTCGCCGCCGCATGCCCCGCCTCCTGGCCTCCATCTTGGTCCAGAGCGCCTCTCTCAGCCCGCTGTCGGCCCATCGGCTGCGTCTCTCCACAGTGGCCTCAAACAATTTAGTTGAATATCCCTGCCTTATGACGTCACCACATTTTTTGTCCCCTTTACATGCTGTTTTTTTGTGAGTCTTGCTGCCTTCACTCTTGTCTTCTGTATCTGCAAATAAGTTTGTTTGTTGGCAGCATTACACAAAAACTACTTAATTGATTTCCACAAAAACTCTTGTAGAGGTAGGGCATGAGCCAAAGAAGAACCATTACATTTTGGTTTGACTCCAGAAAGTTCTCAGTAAATAATACATTAATCTTGGTTATGTAATTTAGTCATAAGCCGGAGGTTGGTATGTGTGAAGCTGTATGATTTGTTGGTAATCAGCCCTTGGTGGAGGTCCATGCTCAAAGTCAACAACATTCCTCCTTTGCTTTATTGCTGTTTTTTTATTGATTTATTTGTTTTATCATTACAATTCAGTCAATCTTCTGATCAATTAATGGGACTACTACTCAAAGAAGACAACCTTCTTTTGATCGGTGGATCCCAAACACGCTCTTTAATCAACAATTACTCATAAAGAATGCTTGGGGAAAAAACACATAAACGTCCCCCTCCTCAATATTGTACATATCATCAAAAAATAGGCTTTCTGAAGTCAAGCAGCTACATGATAAATGAGCATTTCTTTGCATGATGCTGCGCCTTTGTGCATGCTGTGAAGTTTATTTTATAGTGTCCATGATAGATGTTGTTGAAAGCGATTTAAGCGGCCCTTATGCTGGTGTCAGCATCTGACCCCTCCGCAGTGATAAAGCTATCAGTAGGAGAGAGCCCAACCGCAAGTGAAATATGGAGGGAGAGACAAGTGTGCCAGATAAACTCCTGCATACTGGGCAGGCGCCAACTGTGGGACGGGAAAGAGTTTTTACTCTGATCTGCATAAAACTTGGGGAGTCGGAAGCGGTTAAATGAGATGGATTAAAGTGAAGCGCATTTTTGAAAAAATTGTACAAACTATGGCTGTGAAAGTTAACCCGTTGTATCATGCAATTAATCACAAACCATTGTCGCATTAATCATGTACAAACGCGGATTAATTGCATTATTTGTTTTAACCCCGCAGGATCCTCTGCCTTAACCGCAGATAGTCGCCTGATGGTTAACAGATGGATGCACATGTCAGTGCAAAGATGAGTGCAGATGCTCGCTGGAAAATTTCATTCCTAAACACACCCTCGCGGTACTTTTAAATAAAATGAATAAATCGTGGGCATTCAAGTAAAAAAGTGTCCCTGTAAGATATTCTGACAATAAAATCCCAAATGTGTTCAAATATTGGGGTCATCTTCAAAGTTAATTAAAATTATCCATGTAGGTAATTTACTGCTATTACTACAAATGCAAAAGTGTGATTAATCTAATTGAAAAAATGCAATTGTCCGACAGTGCTTGTATAAACCAAGGCCTTTCCATATCCCCAACCAAAGAAAACATTTGGTTTAATATAAAATGTTGTTGCATTGCAAAAAAAAAAAATGTTCCATTAATATCAACTATAACTAGAATTAAATATTTAAAGTATAATATTATATATACCACGGGACTGATGTTAAGACCAGTGACATTTTAAAGCGCAGAGTCTATCTTTTGATGCGTAGGTGCATTTATAGAAGACACACAACTTCAAATGACAGTATCCTGATTTAGTCATCATACTTACAGGGGAGGTTGCAGTGCTCGTTAAATAAAAAAGATGTTGTCAGGTGGTGGAGAAATATCCTCAGCCTCCTCTTTTAGGGAGGTCTTACTAACCCAATGGGACACTATAAGGCTAGCGACGCAATCTGTCCTGCACACACACACACACACACACACTCTGCTCCAAATGAGTAGTTGGTGTTGTCGTGTGAAATTGAGACTTACTGGTTGTAATCAGGGGGGGCAGGTCACCTCTAATCCCCTGCCCTCTTCCATTTTCTGGTGCTCTCTGTCTGTTTTTTTATTTCCATTTTTTGTCCACCCCCCCAACAAGCCTTGTCATTTGTCAGACTCCTGACAGACCACTGGATACACGGTACAAGCAAATGTCCAGCTTCATGACTTTATTACCAATCTTTATCACCGCCATCAATACCATCAAGACAGTCACATCTCAGCAACACACCACATTATGTAACTGGAGTGGTGGACACTGGCAGCTTTATTTTGCTGACCTTTTTGTAAGTACTGGGGCTGGAGTCTGAGTAGTTTCCGTATGAGGGAAACTGGGAAACATTTGCAGTGAAAATCATAATAATGAATATTATAATAACTGATCTTGATATTAGAGCCACAAGGCAAATCCTAGTTTCATCAATGTAGGATGTTTCACTTAAATAAGAAAAATATGTGTTCTGTACCAGTGGTTGTCAAACTTTTTTCACCAAGTACTACCTCAGTAAACACTTGGCTCTCCAAATACCACCATAATGACCAACATTAAAATACAGTAGCGGAGTAGTCCTACGAGGCAGGGGGTTATATTTATGTAATAGTTTGGCCACTATAACATTACTCAGTTTGAAAACTAACACTGCTTGAATATAGTAAAATACAACACTGTACTTTAATCAAGGGATTCTTTGGCATACAACTAGATGGAGCCTGTGTATATATTGTGTACTATATTATTAAACATTAGGGGAGTATTGTAGGAACACTACTGTTATTTGTTCGGATTGATATGCTCTAACTATTTTACATTATATATAACATACTTTTTATGCACAGGAAAATTGCAACACAAAGTAGTTTACACGCACACAAAAAAAAACAACAACAACAAAAACACACACACAGCACTTTTGAAAAAAACAAGACAGGGCATGTTAAAGGCCTACTGAAATGAGATTTTCTTATTCAAACGGGGATAGCAGGTCCATTCTATGTGTCATACTTGATCATTTCGTGATATTGCCATATTTTTGCTGAAAGGATTTAGTAGAGAACATCCACGATAAAGTTTGTAACTTTCTGTCCTAAGATAAATGCCCTGCCTCTACCGGAAGTCACAGACGATGATGTCACACGTGTGGGGGCTCCTCACATATTCACATTGTTTTTAAATGGGAGCCTCCAACAAAAAGTGCAATTCGGACCGAGAAAACGACAATTTCCCCATTAATTTGAGCGAGGATGAAAGATTTGTGTTTGAGGATATTGATAGCGATGGACTAAAAGAAAAAAAAGGAAAAAACGTTTTTAAAAAAAAGTGTTTTAGTGAGTTAAATAGTACCTGATAGTCGGAAGGGTGCCTCCACGGGTGTCTTGACGCTCAGTGTCTCAGAGCAGTCGATGGCAGCTATGGACGACACAAGCTCAGCTTTTCTTCGGTAAGAACTGACTTTTTAACCACAATTTTCTCACCAAAGCCTGATGGTTGACATTTGGTAGGGATCCATGTTGGCTTGACCGCGCTCTGATCCATAGGAAAGTTTCACCTCCAGGAATTTTAAACAAGGAATCACCCTGTGTTTGTGTGGCTAAAGGCTAAAGCTTTCCAACTCCATCTTTCTACTGTGACTTCTCCAATATTAATTGAACAAATTGCAAAAGATTCAGCAACACAGATGTCCAAAATACTGTGTAATTATGCCGTTAAAGCAGACGACTTTTAGCTGTGTGTGTGTGTGCAGCGCTCATACTTGCTAAAAACCTGTGACGTCTTGCGTACACATCATCATTACACGACGTTTCGAAGACGAAACTCCCGGGAAATTTAAAATTGTAATTTAGTAAACCAAAAAGGCCGTATTGGCATGTGTTGCAATGTTAATATTACATCATTGATATATAAACTACCAGACTGCATGGTGGGTAGTAGTGGGTTTCAGTAGGCCTTTAAAGACGATTGAGAAGAAATGCCACTTTTGATTTGTACACACTGGAGAATAACAAAAAATGTACGTCATCTAAAATATATTTTTTATTGTATCTAATTATGTAATTGATGAATTAATACATTTATAAAAACGGAATGTGAGAATAAAAGTGGTATTTATACAAATAAATAAAATACTAAATAACAGAACAGAAATTCCCAGAATGAAAAATAAATACCTATGAAGAGTGTCACAATGTTTCACATCAGGTCTGACTTTATGTATTTCCTTACATTCCGTGTTAGGTTCCTGTTTAGCGTTCTTATTCTAGCTCTACTTCCTGTCGGCCTCCAAGACTCCTCTGGCCTGAGCACGGTCTCCTTCACCTGTCCCTGATTGGCAATGTGCACACGCCTGTTCCAGACTGCCAATCAGGCTTCTTTATATGCCAGCCTGCCATGCAGACAAGCCTGGATGATTATCACCAAGTACTTGTTACATTTGTTTGGCTGCTTGCTTTACTTTGGATGTAAAGCCTCCCTATGCTTCTGTGCACTTCCTTTTAATTAAATACCTTTCTCACCAGCACATCATCTTCTGTCTTTGCATCTCAGGGTCACAACTACCGCAGCAATGCGTTTATGTGACAAGGAGTTTAAAATGATAAGTAAAAAGAATTAAATTGTGTTGTTATTTTTAATGCAGTGGTTCTCAAAACTTGTTTCACCAAATACACCCTCAGAAAACACTTGGCTCTCAAAGTACTACCATAATAATTAAAGTACCATAGTGTAGTAGCTCTAGGTATTACTTTGTGAATAAAACATTGCAGAGGTTTTATTTAACAAGTATATTTGATATTTTTGGCCAGTGTAACATTACCCTGTTTGAACAGTCACACTGTGTTTGAATATAGGAAAATAAAACACTGGACTTAAATTATGACTCTATAATGGCACTACTACAATCACTGTATTAATAAAAATACATAAAATGTCCCCTAAAACTAACCGGAACTGTTTTACAAAGTACCTTTTTTTCTTGTTTGGTTTGCTTTTAGGGGGAAATGTACATTTTAGTTGAAAAAAAATTATTCCATATTAGGGGCAATGATTTTATTGATGACGATACCTATTTGATGTTCTTGCTCAGCAGGTGTTCATTTTAGGGCCAGTGGAACTAAACTAGAATAACTACAAAAGTAGCATCACCTAAAATGTAATATATGTAAAAATAAAATATAAATAATGACACGATAATATATAAAATAGTGAGAATGATAGTAGTATTGAAATATAAATAACAAATGAAAAATTACCAGATGAAAAAGGAAGAACCTAAGAAGAGTTTAAAATGTTCAGTAACACAATAACACATTAAGAGTGTGTTATCGTTGTTGTATAATTGTGTTATTGTTTTTATATAATACATATACATACGACACAGTTGTAGTTAAAAAATATAATTTTAATTAGGGGCAATGCATGTTGAGTGTATTGATGGAAATACTTTTCCTCTGTTTATCCACTGTTTTGTTACAAACAGAACAAGGAAATGGGATGAAATTGCTATGGTATGAAAAAGGGGTAGGATTAAATAAGCTCTGCTTCTTCCTACACCTTTTCGGAGGTGCTGTACTGAAACAACTGGGAATAAGTGATATGTATCATATTCATGTTTGAAATAAACAAACTGAACTGAGATTGATTAAGGTGTTAACTTTAGGGCTAGTAGAACTAAATGTGACACTCCAGTTATAAACTACATGTATGACATGTATAACACCAATGAAACAGTTGTTAAGGGCTATGTTTTGACTCCCTTTTTTTATTAATATCAGAGTTTTGATTACAATATTCAGTGTAACTTAATGGCTGACCTTACTCTCATGCCATGCGTGTTCTAAATGCAATACTGTTGTAAGATTTTCTATTACAGCATCATGAGAGCATCTTGTATTTTTAGGTGAGATATTGTTATATCTGGCCCTGTGATGAGGTGGCGACTTGTCCAGGGTGTACCCCGCCTTCTGCCCAAATGTAGCTAAGATAGGCACCAGCACCCCCTGCGACCCCAAAGGGAATAAGCGGTAGAAAATTGATGGATGGATGGATATAATTATATTTCAAGTGTGCATCGATGCAAGTTTGCCAAGTGCATCTACTCTGATTATATCTATGACTTTTGGAATGAAATATTGTTCACATTGGAAATGGAACTACAGCAAGAAATCGATGCATTTGTGTCTTAGAAGAACCATTTTAAACATGGACCGGGTGTCATCACCATAGGCCTCCTCAATGTTAGACAAACACTATAACTGGAGACAGTCAGTGTTAACGTCACACTAATTGCAGCTGAATTATACAGACCGACTTGCACCTTGGAATAAAAAAAAAGAATGAACTGGATGTGCTAAAGTTCAACTATAACACAAAATGATGATCATTTTGTTTATTGGGTAATAATCACTTAATTTGATTCAGGTCACATTTTCAGATGCAATTAGGCTGTCAAGGCAACAGAATACAAATTAACAACAATAGCTATTTGAATTCAAATATAAACATAAAAAGTGGAAGTGATCAGCATAGGAAACTCAATAATATATGAAGGATAATGTGTAGTTGTGTGAGGGGGAGAATTATCTCTTGCATTTATAGAGCTTGTGTGCCCTCTACTGGCATCTCCCTCTGTTATACACAGGTTTCCTCTTGAAATTTCACAAAAAAGTTACTCATAGCATGTCATGTATTTTTAGAAGCACTTCTCGTTGTACTGTTCTACAAAAAGTGTGGAAGACAACACTTAACAGCATGACAAATTAAAAGGTACAAGCAGTGCTGCTGCCTTGGACTCTAATGTCATTAAAAATATATATATTTTTAAAGTAGATTGGGATGTGACAAGGCTTTTGAATAAGTACATAAAAAAACCTACTGTAAGATTTTAACAGTCTGATTAATATCAGTACAGTTTTGTAGTATGAGGATGCATCGTACACATTATTTCTGCTATATATGTAATAATATAGTAGTACCCACCAGGCACAAGACATTAAACCAACATTGAGAACATGTTGATTTAGGTCCTGACGTTAAGCAACTGAAACCTAAATTTGAAAAAACAGGCTTTTGACGACATTTATTCAATGTCAGGTTGTGACGTTGATTTTACCATTAAAATTTGGTAATTTCCCCACTAACAACATGAATCCAACGTCAGACATCAATGTTGTCTCAATGTACAAATACAACTAGTTTGCAACGTTGTTTTGAAATTCCATCCATCCATCCATTTTCTACCGCTTCTCCCGTGCGGGGTCACAGGGGTGCTGGAGCTTATCTCAGCTGCATGCGGGCAGAAGGCGGGGTACACCCTGGACAAGTCACAAGGCCAACACTGATAGACAGACAACATTCACACTCACATTCACACACTAGAGCCAATTTAGTGTTGCCAATCAACCTATCCCCAAACTTCACACATTGAACACAGGACCTTGGTATTGTGAGGCATTCAATGTTAAAAAACATATGTACAATCGGCGTTGTACCAATGTCTAGACTTTGTGTTCCAGAAAATTTGTAGATATATGCACATGTATAATATATGTACAGTATATTTCTACTGCCCTCCCTTTACATCAGGGTTGGTCATACTCGTACTCTGTTTAATATATATATATATATTTTTTTTTTTTGTTTGTTTTTGTTTTTCTTCTTTTTTTTTAATAACACAAACAATTAAATAAGTTTGGAAATTGAATTTGATTTAAATGTAATACATTGTATTGTAATTAGATAAATTATATATACATTTATAATTGCTGCAATGAGGTGGCAACTTGTCCAGGGTGTACACCGCCTTCCGCCCGATTGTAGCTGAGATAGGCGCCAGCGCCCCCCACGACCCCGAAAGGGAATAAGCGGTAGAAAATGGATGGATGGATGGATATATATTTTTTTTTTTTTTTTTTTTTTTTTTAAATAACACAAACAATGAAATAAGTTTGGAAATTCAGTTTGATTTAAATTTAATACATTGTATTGTACTTAGGTAATTAAATAAATTATATATACATTTATAATTGCTGCGATGAGGTAGCGACTTGTCCAGGGTGTACCCCGCCTTCCGCCCGATTGTAGCTGAGATAGGCGCCAGCACCCCCCGCGACCCCAAAAGGGAATAAGCGGTAGAAAATGGATGGATGGATACATTTATAATTGAAGTTATTTGCATTCATTTTTATTTACAAATGTTTCAATCAAGACCTCAGCAGATTTGTATGGTTTTGGACAGTATCAAATCAGATACAGCACTAAGTTTTGCATAATTTTTTTTCCCGCCTGTACCAAGAATAAAAATAACTTTCACTGTTCAAGAGGTATTTGGCTGCAAAAATGCTAAGAGTTACTGCTGTACAATGCATAAATATTGAACCAAGCAGTGAAAGACTGCAAAGTGAAGCGTTTTCTGATGCAACGTTGCCATCTAGTGAGAGGAGCCGCAATACAGTACTTGCTCAAGTAGGCCTACACTAAAACTGAAGACATCAATAATGTCTTCATGATAAATATCAACAAATACATTTCAGTACCACTCAAAGCGGTAGGATCATGTTTACTACAATATAATATTAGGCCTACATGTAAACTGCAGTAATAAAATATGAGCTCAGTTAACAGAAACGTACAGTGTATATCTCACAAGAATGTAAATATTATTTTTAGTTTGTACTAAAAATACATACAGCTGCCTCTCGTTTATTGCGGTTAACCATGACCGTGGTTAACAAATTTACATGTATATGATTGTTAATAAATCAAATGTTTTCATCTTTAGAGCTTTAAAAAACAGGAACTGTTAACAACCTTCTAAAAACGTTGTTTAACATAATTAGAGCCCTTTGAACATGAAATATCACCCATAAAGTCACACTCGTTTCACCCAATATAGTAGCTTTGAGTGTACTCAGTAAACCCTGATTCATCAATTATCTCTATTTTCAAAAGGCATACATACAGAATGAAGGTAAACATATATCCAACAATATAAAATTTACATTCAAACAGTTATGCAGTGTCATGACAAGTTTGGAATTGGTTTCCTTAATTTCATGTATTTTGTGTTTACAATCTAGCGCTCTTGATAAAGTTTCCACTTTCCCTTAGCCTCCCAGTCTGAGTGTTGGCTTTCTCACCTGTCCTGGTTTTACCACACTGGTGTTCCCTGGAATGTACCTATTAAATTGAGCTTTTACCTGCACTTCATATTTTGCCTCTGCATCTTGGGGTTTATGTTTTGAGCAGCGCTGCCAGACCGTAACAAAAAACATTTTTATGTAGTCTTTGTCCCTCAATCTATGATATGCATCACTCAATTTTGGTTGAAAAAAAATCTAATAAAATGACATACACGGGTATTTGTGCGCATATAAAAACCTCAGTTCCTTTATGATAACGGAAAATAAACATTAGTGCTTTGTTGTAATTGTGTGAGAGACAGTACCAATGTCCATATTACACCTTTAGATTATAGAACTATATTATTTGTCATTTACAATGTGTATGCCAGTTTCAATATATCCCATTTGTGAAGCAGTCATTCACTCCTTATCAGCAATAAAAAAAGATCACTTATTGATATTGACACATCAACCACATCTTACACCCACACAGGATGCACTGAAGCTGTTTATGAATTGAAAGTGTGGACTTGAAACACAACCTGTCATACTTTATGGAGGAAATGCATGTGATGCTTAATGCCTTGACTGCCTGTTTAACTTGTTTGGCTCTCTGTTTAGCTTATCTTTTTCCCTGTGCTATTTTTGTGCACTCTATTTAGTTGTTTGTACTTTTTCATGCCCAATTTTCCCCTTTGCTTTTTGGTGCATTTTCCTGCTGAATTCTATTTGTGAACATTAACTACACTTCTACCTGCACGCTGCTTGATGACTCCTGCATTATAGGGTCGCGACCTCAGCTTCAAAGAGCAAACGAAACAGAATGATCCCACCAAAAAAAGAGAAGTGTTCTTCTCTTAGAGGGACAAGAAAAAGATCCTGGAGGAAATGAGAGCGGAAGCACAGCATTCATGGTATTCCTTGGCGGAGGAGGACAAAGAGGACACCGAGGATGATGGATTTCCCACCCGACGCGATTGAGGCGTGGGGTCGGCTCATGGCGAAGGTGACAAAAACTGAGAGCCAGTATCAATCTTGTTCTTCACCAGACACAGGCATGGGCAGCGGCTTGTTCATCGCCTGTACACCCCGAGGCTACTATGATTAACGCCCACCTTGCATCTATCTATCCAGCGCGGCCAGGCAATGACAATGATGTCGTACTCCCGGCTACAGAAGTGCACTCAGGCAGCGGGCACGCGTGGCAGCGCTCGCAAGTGACACACTTCATTCAGACACTGTCCCTATGCATGCTGCCAGTTAGCCCCCACTCAGTGACATTAGGTCAACTGCTGCTGACAATATGGACATTTTTTTTACACCAAAACAGGCATTAATAGCCACTCTTCAGCTCAAACTTTACTTCCCAAAGCTCAAGCTCCGCCTCTTAATATTCAAGCTCTGCCCACAGTGACATTTCAGGTACCAAAGCCTGAAGCTCCGCCTACTTTGGCTTCCCAGCTCAACGGGACTCCAGCTCCACGGCATCTTCCTCTGCCTGTATCAGCGTCTGATATCAGCTTCCTGATAGGGGGGCTAGCGCTCGTTGCTGGTGTGCTCAAGCACCAGTTCTTCTTCCTCCAAGGTTGCCGCCTCCTGCCAAGGCGCCACCCACCTCAACAGCCAAGGTGGTGCTTACAGTTATTTGTCCTGTGAGGCCACCTCCTTCTACAAGGCCTCCAGCACCAGTTCTTCCTCCTGCAAGGGTTGCGCCTACCTTTTCCCTAGCAGGGACGCTGCTAGCTTCGCATCCAGTTGTTCGTACCAGTTCTTCGAGTGGGTCTGCAGACGTCACAAGCGTTGTTTCCAGCCCTGCAGCCTGAGCGACCTCCAGCTTGCTTACTGTGGAAGGGTCCGTCTAGCATTCACTTTACTTGCTTTCTGCAGAGGCGTCCGTCTGGCACCAACACTCCTCCTCGTCGGCCATGTACAGTATGTGGCCAATTCATGAAAGCCCCCATGACATCAGCGGCAATGCCCAGGACATAGGCATTGACCACAAAGGCTGTAGAGGTTGTGCTCAGACTCATGCCTGCCTCTTTGTCGGCCGTGGATAGAAATAGACCGGGGATGTGCGGCACTCATCCGCATACACAGACACCCACCGCAGCAGTGGCGCTCAGGATCTGAGCATTGATTTCCACTGCCACTAGGACAGCAATCATGAGCCTCTCATACTCCTGTCCCTGTCCTGGTTGGCCTGGACACCGCCGACAAATCCTCCCTCCACCCAACTGTGATTTTGGACTTGTTCTTTTGTGGGTTTCTAGGACGTCTAGAATCTGTCCCTTAAAGGGGAACTGCACTTGTTTGTGAATTTTGCCTAATGTTCACAATCATGAGAGACAAGAAGACATTTTTTTTTGGTTTCACTTTCTAACGATAAAAAAAATCGTCTCGATCTTGATAGCTAGCAATGCAGCGAATGGAAGCAAATCATTTCTGCCGATAAACCACTTTAAAAATGCATTCAAAAACAGTCAACAATACTTCATTTACGTCTGTAACCTGTATAATGACCAAACTGTATCAACATTGTTATTGTAAAAGTGAACACTAAGGAATTATTTTTCAAGCATAATAACAAATGGGGCGTGCTATGGTATTAGTCGTTACAGCTAACTGCAGCGAGAGATAAGATAGCTTCTACGTCAGCACAGCACGAAAAGCATTTGAGTTTGTGATGCACAGCACAAGGCAATCAGACACCAATCTGTACTGACTAAAAAACATGAGCAATCATATTACAGTATCTGTAAAGTATTAGCCCACATTTCATGTTTTTTTTGTACACAGCTAGCCAGAAAGCGTATTTAGTAATTTTAATTACCCTCATGACATGCTGCGTGTATCATGATTAATATAAAGTGTGACTCACTTGATGGACAGTTGTCTTTTTGGTTCAGCTGGCCAGGGATATTTTTTACGGTTTTAATGACTAAGCACTCGATTTATGTTGAAATAGCTTGGCTTCAAATTCCATTTTTACAGCTTTGATTCACTTTTACCTCATTCTCTCGGCTTCCGTCTGATCCAATGCCTCACTCTTCATTCGTACTGGCTTCTCGAAGAAATAGTTCATCCTCCATATAGTCAGATTTAAAAAATTAAGGTATTGAATCTTAATTTGTCCAAAAATAGTCATCTTAGTTGTTTGTTACCGAATCTCCCATGGAAGTAGGAACACACATTGTCGGACGTGCGCTCCTACGGAAATGGAAATAAATGCACCCAATAGTTATACATATTGTACATAATACATATTGTTATGAACGTGTCTGGTACTAAATTATGTATTTACTTGCACTGTGTATACACAACGTTGATGGAGGTTTTAGAAGGCTTTGAAGGCTACCACGGTTACTCCCATTAACCGCAGTTTACAAGCATTTTTTCATCATTTTTAAAATCCCCAAAAAACGAGATGTGCATTCTTGTCTCTCATGATGACTGAGAACATTAGGCAAAATGATAAAATAAAAGATGCAGTTCCCCTTTAAGTGGGAATACTGATAATACCTGTTATGTCAGGTCGTTCTTTGTTTCGTTTTTGGGTGTTTTTCCTGTGGTTTTGGTTCCTTTCTTGTCTTGCACTCTAATTTTGTTTCCACATTCTGTTTTGATTTTGTTGTCCCCACAGTAGCTTCACCTCTGCTGCTTAGCCTGCTCAGTGGCCTTGGGGTTAGAGCGTCCGCCCTGAAATCGGTAGGTCATGAGTTCAACCCCAGCCGAGTCATACCAAAGACTATAAAAATGAGAACCATTAGCTCCCTGCTTGGCACTCAGCATCAAGGGTTGGAATTAGGGGTTAAATCACCAAAATGATTCCCGAGCATGGCCACCGCTGCTGCTCACTGCTCCCCTCAACTCCCAGGGGGTGGAACAAGGGGATGTGTAACTACTACAATAACTTTAATGCTGTTTTTTTTTTTATTGGTGATTTTGTGTTTAACCTGCTACTGATTGTTACCCGGGCACTCTTTAGGCCAGTCGTGTATGTTGGTGTGGGATCATTAGCTGTGTGCGCATGAACACATTTAATCGGAATAAAAGCGTAACCGGAATACAAATGCTTCATGTAAACACACCATTCTGTATTTTCATTTGTTATAAGCTTTCTGTTAAGCTTACCTTTTTCATGCAGAGTTTCCCCTGTTCTAATTTGTGCACTCTATTTGAGTTTTTTTTTTTTGTAGATTTACCATGCACAATTGTCCATGTGCTTTTTGGTGCATTTCCCTGCTGCACTGTATTTGTCTCTTTAAACATCCATCCATTTTTTACCGCTTGTTCCTCTCTGGATCGCCGGGCGGAAGACAGTGTACATGCTGGACAAATGACCACCTCATCGCAGGTCCAACAAAGATAGATTTGGACATTGAATATTTCTCCCTGCCTGCTGCCTCCTGCATTTTGGGTCACAACCTGCTACAAAGAAAGAACACCACACTTAGCTGGTTATTCTCGGCTGTAACACAGTTCCATCTATAGTGAAATATACATTTATCTTTGCTTATTCTTCTGTTGTTTTGTTACTTAACATTAGTGTTGGGGATAATACAAAAATTGGTATCGGAGTAGTTACAGGAACAGTTTTGGCAATACAATATATTTTCCAGCTTATTAAATGATTATGTTTTTGACCCCAATTATAATCAGACAAAAACCTAGGATGGCAGTGTAACAATATCAATTGAATATTAAAATTTCCTTATTCCCTTTTATACTGTCAAGTTATGTTTGTTTGTTTTTGTTCTCCCCTAACTTGAAAAGGGTTTTGATATTTTGACCAGGGGTTTCACTGGGACTTCACTCCTTGTTTCAATCCAATGATGAGACAAATCTTTGTTTCTCCTTTTATTTTGGACTTGATTGTCTCTTTTTTTTTCATTGAAAAACTGTAAGGTGAAAAACCTTTGGAAAAGGTTGACAAATACAAAAGCAATTAGAGACCTAAATAAACAAATTACAATAAACCATTTTTAAAGCAAAAGTGTTACCAAAAGTACATATAGTGACCCTCAACAGCTTGGATTATACATTTAAACATTTAACAACCAACCACTTGGCAATTAAAATAAATTCAACATATCAAATCCAAACATCAAAATAATATAAAGTTATCTCACCGTCAGCCACCCTGGTCTCTGTAAATAGTTGTCACTTCTCTGGAGCAGTGTTTGTTGGCCTCATCTGTATTTGGTAATTTGTCCTCGAGCAGTGTTTGTTGGCCGGAAGTTTGAGCTGGAGCTGCAGACTTAAAAGGAGTGGATTTGATTGCTTCAGGTGAGAGCCTTCCTGATTAGTGATGGTCTTCAGCTATTGGGATTTTGTGTCCGTAATTCCAGGTGTGTCCTCTGGGGGAAATGGGAGCCAAACTCATATTTGGACATGAGGCCTTCTGTGTGGGTGAAGGCTTTGGCCTTGTGTAGAGTTTGCCAAAACATATACTATACAATATTTTAAGCATAATGAAGCCAATAGTGCAAAAAAACTACAAATAAGCAATAACTACTGAATCTTATTTAAAGTATTTTTGTGTCCAGGGACTTACAGTATATCGTGAGTTTGTAAACAATAACAAAAACAACAAAATATTTCTGTTGCAATAGTAAAAAAATGTTGATCCAATCACTGTATTATTGAACATGTACCTACTGATACTATACTTGATATTGTGGGTATTTGTATCGATCTGCCCATCTCTGTAAACATTCAAGAGCATTGAATCATGAAGCAAACATCAATCATCAAGCATGAACAATTTCCCTTGTGGATCATTAAAGTTTGTCTAAGTCTAAGTCTAAGAGCTCTAGTTTAGTGATTAACAATGCATGACTTTCTATATTCTACTATGTTGTGTAGTGTAACATATTTATCTATAACTCGTATTCTAGTTCTCCAGGAATGGAGGACTAGAATACTAAGAAACTTTGCTTTTTTGTCGCCATTGAAACAAGGACTAGTAATTTAGGTTGCAGCTTCAAGGTGCAGGGAAACAATAGTGAATCATTTGTGATTAATCATAATAATCCAAATTACAAAATATGATTGATCTGATTATAAATAAATAACCATTCGACAGCTCAAATATAAAATAATAATTGTAATGGATTAGAATAATACAAAAATAAAATTCTAGTGACTTAGTAAGTGCTACACTGTGAACTTATGATTCATTTAGTCCATTCATTTCTGGCCAAAGCTGCTCTGGGGTTGTCTGCAAAGACATGGCTGCCAATTTTCACCAACAGCTGACCACCACCAAATATTCATTTAAATCCATATAGCTGTGTGGGTGAAGCTAGATGCAAGGTGGGTGAAGTGCCTCGCTCAAGGACACAGCAGCAGTGCCTAGGATGACAGGAGCTGCCTTTTTACCAGGATCCTTAAAATTACCTGGAAGGCAGCTCTACCCCTTGAGTACCATGTGAATGCTCTAACACAGAGGTCGGGAACCTTTTTGGCTGGGAGAGCCATGAAAGCCAAATATTTTAAAATGTATTTCCATGAGAGCCAAATCATATTTTTTAACACTGAATACAACTAAATGCGTGCATTTTAAGTAAGACCAACATTTTTAGAGTATAATAAGTATCTTATTCTTTTTAATAACATGGTTATTCTGAAGCTAGTAATAAATAGTAACAGTAAATAGTAAACCAGTAATAAATAAAATAATTCTACAATTAATGCAACTTTGTGAAGAGGTGTGGTAGAAAACGGATGAATGGATTAAAATGCATGAGAATGTTTATTATTTTGAACGTTATTTATATTTTGAGCGTAATTATTAATTGCTTATCATGTTAAGCAATGTCAGCTAAGATTTATCTGAGAGCCAGATGCAGTCATTAAAAGAGCCACATCTGGCTCTAGAGCCATAGGTTCCCTACCCCTGCTCTAACAGGAAGTGTTTAATGGTGACTTTTAATGCGCAGTAATGCACCTGAGGCCTACTTTTCGTGAGGCATGGTCCTAATGTCCACCACAACGGTAACGCTGCAGCCCGGCCTTTGTCTCGCGGGGGTTATAAATAGCGATAGTGCCAAGAAGAAGTGTCGAGGCCCTTTATATGTTGTTGAAGTTTGTGTTTGTGAACCATCCATCCATGTTCTACCGCTTGTCCCTTTTGGGGTTGCATGGGGTGTTAGAGCCTATCACAGCTGCATTTGGGCGGAAGCCGGGGTACACCCTGGACAAGTCAGTACCTCATCCCAGGGCCAACACAGATAGACAACATTCACACTCACATTCACATACGAGGAACATTTTAGTGTTGCCAATCAATCTATCCCCAGGTGCATGTCTTTGAAGGTGGGTGGAAGCCGCGGTACCCGGGGGAACCCACGCAGTCGCAGGAAGAACAAGCAAACTCCACTCAGAAAGAACCTAGGATCAAACCCAGGATCAAACCCAGGACCTTCGTATTGTGAGACAAACATACTAACCCCTATTTCACCGTGCTGCCCTCTGTTTGTGAACACGTTATTTTAAATAGTGATTGTGCCAAGAAGAAGTCTTGAGGCCCTTTTCGGTTGTTGAAGTTCCTGTTTGTGAACAATTTATTTTACCAGTCAAAAAGACAAACGGAGAAAGACAAGTGGCCAAGACACAAGCTGACCAGGAATGAGCAGGGCAGGAATTTCATGGGGGCTATGACAGCCATGGCTCCTGTTTGGCCGTGTGCCAAATGATAGGCGCTACGTCGACATTGGCCTGTATTGATCCAATAGACGCATCTCTTCTCCACTGCGCGAAATTTCATGTCATTACGGCTTCTTTGACCAGTGGTGGGTTTAAATCTGCCTCATTCGAACCGCCTGAGTCCCACACACAGCACAGTGCTATACAAAACAAAGCATCACCAACAACGTTCCCTCTAATTTGTGCTTGCACAATCGCGCACTGCTCACGCATCCAATTTGAACTCTAAACAAAATACAAACATAACAATTTGTTCTGCAGGATTTTTCAAAGCAACTCTGTGTGTGACAAACTGCCCTAACAGATAAAACAATGTTTGTCAACAGTGTTCAATTACTGTAACGTCTGTTGAGACACTTTAAAGAGAACAGGGATTCCGTGGATAACTTTATTGAGCAAAACGGTTTGTATTCGGCCATAACCACACCAAAAATATTAGTGAAAAATGTTTATCTTGAAAAACTGGTCGCTGTCTGCCGAACAAACCAGGCTCAAACTGATTCTTTGTCATCTGTCATGTCAATAGGAGCCGCTCGCTGTCTCTCACATACCAACACATGCACTCATGTCCCTTGGCCACTGACGCATTTATGGCCACACAAAATGTCGGAAAACTCCAACACTGTCAAACTATGACTTGGATTAGGGTTGTTTCTTCGATGCAGAGAATGTTTGGAACAAGCCAGGCGTGGACGTGAGTACATGTTTAATTTATTTAATAAACAAACAAACGACAAAAAGGCAAACCAAGGATGCGCCCAATGGCGGATAATAAACTAGACTAATCAAAACAAAACTAGCACAATGGCATGACCAATGACATGAAACAAAAGCGTGCACTGTGGCATAAAAAAACAATACTTGCACTGAGGCATAACTACAAAACTTACTGAGACCGAAACAAGGGGCGTGGATGGCAAGGTGTTCGAGGGCATGAAGGAGGTGAAGCATGGGTAGGTGAAGATGCCAGGACGAGGACAGAAAAAGAATGGCTTAAATAGCTATGATGATTAGTGACAAACAGGTGTGAGGCTGAGGGCAGGGACGTGACTAGGAGACCAGGTGAAAACTAATGAGTAGCCATGGTGACAAACAAAACAAGGAAGTGCAAACGCAAGAACTGAATGTCCAAAAAACTAAACATAACTTGACCAAAACAAAACATGAACCATAGGCGTGACAAACACCACAGAAAGTGTAAATGCCAGGTTGTTACATTATGAATCCTCCATCAGATGTGTGTTTATTCTACTTTCATTTATTAAGAATGTTATTTATAAATATTAATCACAAAATGCGGTTATTAAATTACAGAAATGCAAAATATATATATATATATATATATATATATATATATATATATATATATATATATATATATATATGTAACGGGTATAAAAAAATACTTTATTTATTTGAGTGAAATTCCTGCTAAAATATGTATATTGTTTTGCAATGCAATGAGGTCCAATTGCGCCATCTGCTGGTACCTGAAAATCTGTAAATATGACCGGAAACCGGAAGCTATTAGCAGACTTCCTGCACTCTGCTAATGGTAAGACATGTTCCGATATTGCTCCGCAAAGTATTGTAAATTACACTAAAGCTAACGTAATGTTCATTGTAAGATACACAGTTATTTAACAGCAGTTGAAATGCTATGTTGTGGAATCTTTGTTTTGAATTGGTTGTTGCTCACGTTAGATGTACTACTATTTTGCACTGAAGTCGATATTATTTTCCCCTATAGACATCGAAACCAGCAGAGGTGCTAACCACATATTGTGTGTATGTGCATTCTGATCACTCATTGCAGGTAATAATTGTTGCACTATTTGCGTGTTACGTGTCCGTACGTTCATGTTTAAGTTTGAATCGTCCGACATTTTGGCATGGACACAACGTGGTCTGTCATTTTCGCTAGTCGCCACCAGAGGGTGCTTAAAAGTCCATTTAATGATTTTGTCATGTCATGTCTTGTATTGTATTTTGTACTTTTCTATTTTCTATTTCATAAATATATAAAAAAGGATGATGTTGGTTAAAAAACAAGTTAAAAATATATTGTATTGAATTGATTGTAATACCAGTGAAGATAAAAGCAAGTTAAAACCACTATACGATCACACAAAAAAGTATACTGTTAAAAACCATTGTATTAAGTTACACCTGTAATTGTATTTCATGTATTTGTAAAAATATGAAAATGTTATGTATTTGAGCAGACTTCCTGCACTCTGCTAATGACATCGAAACCAGCAGAGGTGCTAACCACATATTGTGTGTATGTGCATTCTGATCACTCATTGCAGCTACCAGTAAAGAACCACATCATCCAAACCAGCCTGTGTGTGGATTCTTGACGGGACGGGTACACAGCAGTTACATTGGTGCCGTGACCTGAGACTTCTATCGTCGAACCGGTGACCGTCCTGTCTACCACATCGCTCCATGAAGCCATCAGTTCACAGTATTTGTGTGTTCACGGTTTACAAGGGTAGCATGTATTGCAGTGAAGCTCATTATAGTGTGTCGCAGCGGTATAGATAATTTTATGTGGCATAGCAGTAACGTGTCACACAGACTGGTGATTTGTTTTATCATTTTGACTGTATTTGCCATTTTCTTATTGACGATTTCACAAAGTGGGGTGGACTGTACTGTTTTTTGGCAGACATTTTTGAAACATGTCTTTTCAGAGTAATCCACTTTTCCCAAAGTTTGGCACACCCATTCAAATTGGCAGAGGCAGGGGTATGCCTACTCCCATCCCATTTTCTGTTGACAGTCCTGCCCCAGGTGTTAGTTTACCCTCATTAGAGGCAGTGTCCAATCCTAGCGTACAAAATGCAGCAAACCAGCGCACTAGCTCTTATTTGCCTCAAGTCACATGTACACCAAATGCTGTTAGTGATGTCTCTGAGTGTGTAGCTGACCAGATGAGGACTGTTATTCAGGAGATAGGTCAACAGTTAGCTGATAGCATCATGTCGCGTATGCAGCCAAATAACACAGTAACTCCTGATCCAACTTTCACACAGAATGTAACAAGCACACTGACTCAGCCTAGCCATGCGTCTGATGTATCTCAGGTACAGGTTGTCACACAAAGGAAGGTTAAGGAACCACCATCATTTGTAGGTAATGGGTCAGATTCAATTAAGGTGCATGAGTGGGAAGATCTGATGAGAACATTCATTAAGAGGAGTAATGTTAAAGTCGAAGAGCAGGCTGAGGAAATCCTTATGCATTTGAGAGGTAAAGCTAAAGATGTAGTGAAGTTTGGCATTAGGAACAGTAATATTGATATGCATGCTCAGCCTGATCTGATTTATGGTCTACTTAGAAAACACTTTAGCTGTACTAGGTACTCTTCTGTCCCCTTAGCTGACTTTTACTCGACTTTGCCTAGAGACCAGGAAGACCCTTATGACTACTGGCTGAGACTGAACAGGGCAGCTGACCTCGCCATTGACTGTCTGAGAGAGCAGGGCAAGACGCTTGACAACCCGGAAACAGAGGTGACTCGTATGTTTGTTAGGAACTGTCCCTGCAAAGACCTGGCACTCACTTTTAGATCCAAAGCAATCTACAAATGGTCAGCGTGTGAAGTACTAGAGGTGCTGAACGAGTACCATGCTGAGATGAGCTGCAAAGCAACCCCCCCAGTACACACTGACATCGCAGTACACGTAGCTCAGGTGAGCCATAGTCCAGCCCTTGACCGCTGTGGTCACATGCCACCTCAGACCCAGAGCCCTCAGTATGTCCCCCTAGCGGAAGTGATGGCTATGTTGGAAAAGGTTCTGCTGTGTGGAACTTCTAACCAGTCACAAGTGAGGAAGAGAGCTCCACCCAGGTGTCTTGAGAACAGAGTTGATGGGTTTACTAACATGCCATGCATTATTTGCCAAGATGACGGTCACAGTGCTTTCTCTCATTGCCGGGAGAAGAGGCTTTGCTTCAAGTGCTATGCTCAAGGCCATTCATGTCGTGACTGCACAGCGAGGAGGACCACTCCACAGCCTCAGGAAAACTGACCGATCTGCACACAGGGGAGGACCGTGCAGATCAGCTAATTGAACCTCCCACCAGTTATGAGAAGCCCGACATGCTTGATATTGAATCCCTCTATAAGTCGCACAACAGTTACAGTGGCAGTACAGTAGTCTCATCCAAGAAACTGATATTTCAGGGATCCCACAGAATAGCAGAGACTGATAGCCTGTTCTACACAGCTGTACATGTAAAAAATGGCCCCACTTTCAAAGCACTGTTAGACAGCGGGTCGATGGCCTGTACAATAAGTGAGTCTGCTGTTGAGTCCCTGCTGCAGCAATGCCCTGACATGACGAAGGACAAAGCTGATGATTATGTCATTGTAGGCTGCGGTGGACACCGTGTTTCCCCCAAAGACATGTATAACCTTGATGTTACCGTTTACGGATGCAGGATGATCGTTCCGGTAATGGTTGTACCTGGCCAGACAGAAGCAATTATCCTTGGCAGCAATGCTATTAAGCATATCCTAACTCAACTGTAGAGCACTGACAGCTACTGGAGGCTTGTTTCCTCGCCCGACAATGGTCAGACTGATGACCAGTGCCAATTCTTGTCACTACTGTCCAACACAGAGAGATGGAGAGGTGAATGCATTCCAGATAAGGTGGGAACAGTGAAAGTCAAGAGTTGTGTAACACTGAAACCACAGAGTGAGCACCTTGTTTGGGGCAAGTTACCTGAGTCAGCTGTGATGTCTGTAGGCAGTACAGTGGTCGTTGAGCCAACCCAGTCTAAAGCCAGACCCAAACAAATCCTTGTTGGAAGGGTTATCACTCCACTTTGGGGAGATCGATGGGTGCCCGTTAAAGTCATTAACCCTACAGACAGAGCTGTCGTGTTGAGAAGAAACGCCAAAATCGCAGATGTGTCCCCCTGTATCGCAGTGGAAGATCTACCCAAAGCAGAGGAGGTCAAATGCGACATGCAGTGTGTGCAGAGCGAAGATGTGCATCCAAGGGTAGAAGAGGACATGATGCGTGCACTGGAGACTCTGGGTCTGCAAGACATCGATCTGAAGTCATGCAAAGTGTCACTGCAGTGGAAGGACAAGCTTGTTCATATTATTGAAGAATATGAATCAATTTTCTCCAGACACAAGATGGACTGTGGAGAGGCCAAAGAGTTTGTGCATCGTATCCACCTTGTTGATGACAAGCCGTTCCGTCTACCATACAGGCGCATACCACCAAGCCAATATGACAAACTGAGAACGACTCTGAATGAGATGGAGGAAAAAGGCATTATTCAAAAGTCCAAC
Source organism: Nerophis ophidion (assembly GCF_033978795.1). NCBI lineage: Eukaryota > Metazoa > Chordata > Actinopteri > Syngnathiformes > Syngnathidae > Nerophis > Nerophis ophidion. The sequence goes on from NC_084612.1 coordinate 29,214,102, forward strand.
AGTGAATATACATCTGCACTCGTTCTTGTATGGAAGCGGAATGGAGACCTCAGAGTATGCACTGACTTCAGATGGCTCAACTCAAGAACTGTGAAGGATGCCTACCCACTGCCACATCAAGCAGATGCTCTAGCCGCACTCTGTGGAAATGCTCTATTCTCCACAATGGACCTGACATCAGGCTTCTATAATGTCCCCTTGCACCCTGATGACAAGAAGTATACAGCATTCTCATCACCCTTTGGACTTCATGAATATAACCGTCTCCCTCAGAGCCTTTGCAACAGTCCAGCTACCTTCATGAGGATGATGATGTCAATATTCGGTGATGAGAATTTCACGAGCCTGTTGTGTTACCTCGACGATCTGATGGTATTTGCACCTACGGAGGAAGTCGCACTCAAACGCCTGCAGATGGTGTTTGCCCGCCTCAAGGAGCACAACCTTAAGCTCTCACCCAAGAAGTGTTTCTTCCTCAGGAGGACTGTGAAATTTCTCGGGCACGTCATCAGTAAGGATGGAGTTCAGACAGACCCTGAGAAGGTCAGAGCCATAAATGACCTACAGGTCGCAGACGTCATGGAAACCGATGGTAAAACACCTTGTCCTAGTAAAATCAGATCGTTTTTAGGCATGGTGATGTACTACCAAAGTTTCATTGAGGCATGTTCTGCGAAGGCTAAACCGCTGTTCAGGCTCACAGCTGAACCTAGTGCTCAGTGCAAGCGCAAAAAAGGTCGCAAACCTTTGAAGAAAGGAGGTCCTGTGAAGCTGACTCCTGCTGATTGGTCCGACGCATGCCAGACTGCGTTCGAGACACTGAAACACGACCTCATGACAAGTGTCACTCTAGCCCACCCAGATTTCAATGCCCCGTTCATTCTGGCTGTCGACGCATCTTTTGATGGGATTGGAGCTGTCCTGTCGTAACTTCCGCCTGGTGGAAAGGTAGCCAGACCAGTCGCCTTTGCGAGTAGAACACTCTCTCGTTCCCAGTTAAACTACCCTGCGCACCGACTTGAATTTCTTGCCTTGAAATGGGCAGTATGCGACAAATTCAGCCACTGGTTGAAAGGCAGACACTTCACCACATGGACTGACAATAACCCCTTGACATATATTCTGACCAAACCCAGACTTGACGCGTGTGAACAGCGGTGGGTAGCGAAGCTCGCTGCTTATGACTTCGACTTGAAGTACATACCCGGCCCAAAGAACGTTGTAGCCGACGCATTGAGCCGTGAGCCATTTGTCCAGTCGTGTGTGGGTCATCGCCTTGTCACCGAACCTTATGCCTTACTGTTGGAGCAAGTCAGTGGTGTGAATGACAGAACTGTACAAGAGGTGTTCAGAGTGTCCAACAACTGTCAGGCTGTTGTGGACGAAGGTGGTGAAACATCAGATAGGCCGGTGCAGGAGGCAATTTCACCAAACACAAGAGGTTCAGTTGCGTCAGAGGAAGTCGCTGCCATCTTCAGTGCCCAGTCTACTGGAGGTGTGAGTCACATGATTGGGGCAGACGCTGCCTTTAGTCTTCTACAGAAGGAAGACCAGTCCACTGCACTCCCACAGAGTCAGCTTGTTGGTCAACAGGAGCAAGACAAGACAGTAGGCAGGGCCATGTACTTTGTACAGAGACACAAGAGACCAACCAAGCCTGAGCGAGCTGTTGAGTCACATAGTGTAATCAAACTTCTAAAACATTGGAGTAGACTGACCATACAGAATGGCATGCTGTACAAGATAAGGAAGGATCCCCAGATGAACAAAAAGATCCTCCAGTTCATAGTACCAGACTCTTTAAAGCAGAAAGTCCTCCAAGGTCTCCATGACTCAGCAGGTCACCAAGGCCAGCATCGTACCTTGTCGCTGGTGAGGCAACGATTCTTCTGGAGTGGCATGGAACGTGATGTTGTAAACTATGTTCAGTCTTGTCAGCGCTGCATAGTAGGGAAGACACCCGAGCCACACAGCCGTGCGCCTCTCAAGAATATTGTCACCTCTGAGCCTATGGAGTTGGTCTGCATAGACTTTTGGACTGCTGAGCATGGGAACAAGTCTGTGGATGTTCTAGTTGTGACCGATCACTTCTCCAAGATGGCACACGCCTTCCCATGCAAGAATCAAACTGCCAAGCAAGTCGCTCGTCGTCTCTGGAATGACTTCTTTCTCATTTATGGCTTTCCTCGGCGCATCCATTCAGACCAGGGAGCCAATTTTGAGAGCAAGTTGATTAAGGAGCTTCTAGAGATGGCTGGGGTACAGAAGTCCCATACAACTCCGTATCACCCCATGGGAAATGGTGTCACAGAGCGTTTTAACAGGACCCTGGGAGATATGATTAGGTCTCTTCCCCTTCAGTCCAAAGCAAAGTGGCCACAAATGCTGCAGCAACTTACATTCTGCTACAACTGTGCAGAGCATGAGACAACAGGGTTTGCACCTTTCTACTTAATGTTTGGAAGAATCCCTCGTCTCCCTGTCGACGTCATGTTTCAGCATGCTCTCACCAATGACACTGTTGTCAGTCACTCAGACTTTGTGTCCCAACTGAAGAAAGATCTACATGAAGCTGCTCAGATTGTGCAGAGGAACAGTGTCAGGGAACAGACTCGCCACGCCAAGTTGTACAACCGCAAGGTCAAGGGCTCACCCCTCGTCGTTGGATACAGAGTGCTGATTGCCAACAGAGGTGTGCCAGGAAAACGCAAGGTTGCAGACAAATGGGAGTCGACCCCTTATGAAGTCATCTCAGTCAGACCTGAACTCAATGTCTACAGAGTCAAGGATTGCCTGACAGGTAGAGAGAGAGTCGTTCACCGGAATCTACTACTCTCTATTAGCTTCCTGCCCTGTGAAAGAGATCTGGACAATGTCTCTGAGCACTCTGAATGTGATGCTGTTGCGCATGGAAGTGATGTATGTCCTGACGTTCCTGATCTGGTGGAAGACAGTGATGTGCGTACGGTCAACTGGCTGATGCGGACAAGTGAAGAGGAAGTCCATTCAGAAGACGAAGTCCATTCTCAAGAAGAGGATGACTCGTTTGAACGGAGGTCTGATTCTGCTCAGTCCGACTCTCTCTCAGTCACCGCGTCCAGTCAGGACAGTCGGCGAGTCCCTGAAGATGTTGACCATGCTGCTGTCAATGGTGCGGAAGGTTCACCACAGTGCTCTGAAGATATAGTCATTGACACAGAAGTTGCCCCTCCTGTAACTGTCCATCCAGATATGACCCCTTTGGACACTGACTCTTCTGACAAGTCCCCTCCTGACAATATCCCCACAGATGTTGCTCCCACTGACAAAGACTCTCAACAAGGCATTGACTCCCCGGACAATGACATTCTGAACAGTGACGTTCCAGGCCCTTTAGCTCAAGCGATTTGCACACAGCCTGGCCGTTATGGTCTCAGGGATCGTAGTTCCATGAACCCTCCACAACGCCTTATTTGTCAGATGAATAAGCAAGTCGTAGATGAGGATTCTGTGTCCACAGTATCAGTTAGTAACTTGTTTAAGTTCTTTAGAGATGCAATTTCAGTTTGAGTTATGAAAGTATTTGACCAAAGAAGACTCTAAGTAGTACTTGAAGCTATAGGAACGACATATTGCATTTCAGAGGTGTAATAGGCATCTCTGAGTCCGTGTTTGGTTAGGAGATTGATCACCTTCTTTCTTTTCACGCTCCTTTTTGAGAGAGTTTTAGAATTGACATGCACACCAGTTTTGTTCCTAGCAATGTACCTGTTTTTTTTGTATTTGTCTCAAGTATTGCACTCCTAAATTTAGCAGAATTTCAGGGGGGTGTATGTAACGGGTATAAAAAAATACTTTATTTATTTGAGTGAAATTCCTGCTAAAATATGTATATTGTTTTGCAATGCAATGAGGTCCAATTGCGCCATCTGCTGGTACCTGAAAATCTGTAAATATGACCGGAAATCGGAAGCTATTAGCAGACTTCCTGCACTCTGCTAATGGTAAGACATGTTCCGATATTGCTCCGCAAAGTATTGTAAATTACACTAAAGCTAACGTAATGTTCATTGTAAGATACACAGTTATTTAACAGCAGTTGAAATGCTATGTTGTGGAATCTTTGTTTTGAATTGGTTGTTGCTCACGTTAGATGTACTACTATTTTGCACTGAAGTCGATATTATTTTCCCCTATAGACATCGAAACCAGCAGAGGTGCTAACCACATATTGTGTGTATGTGCATTCTGATCACTCATTGCAGGTAATAATTGTTGCACTATTTGCGTGTTACGTGTCCGTACGTTCATGTTTAAGTTTGAATCGTCCGACATTTTGGCATGGACACAACGTGGTCTGTCATTTTCGCTAGTCGCCACCAGAGGGTGCTGAAAGTCCATTTAATGATTTTGTCATGTCATGTCTTGTATTGTATTTTGTACTTTTCTATTTTCTATTTCATAAATATATAAAAAAGGATGATGTTGGTTAAAAAACAAGTTAAAAATATATTGTATTGAATTGATTGTAATACCAGTGAAGATAAAAGCAAGTTAAAACCACTATACGATCACACAAAAAAGTATACTGTTAAAAACCATTGTATTAAGTTACACCTGTAATTGTATTTCATGTATTTGTAAAAATATGAAAATGTTATGTATTTGAGCAGACTTCCTGCACTCTGCTAATGACATCGAAACCAGCAGAGGTGCTAACCACATATTGTGTGTATGTGCATTCTGATCACTCATTGCAGCTACCAGTAAAGAACCACATCATCCAAACCAGCCTGTGTGTGGATTCTTGACGGGACGGGTACACAGCAGTTACATATATATATATATATATATATATATACGCCCCTACGCCTGCCTGTACCCACCCACTTTGTGCCCTATATAAACCATTGTATGTGAAAGCTTCCATTAAAATCTGATGATTGAGGGAACCCCTCATGAAACAGTTCTGTAGAGATGAAGTAGTCTTGTGATTTTTCCCACACCTACATATGCATATATATATATATATATATATATATATATATATATATATATATATATATATATATATATATATATATATATATATGTATGCTACAGACAAAAAGTTACAAGAATGTACACTTTGTCCCATTCTTACATCTTATTGTGCAACATGAGAAGGGGAACTAAATATGATCTCTTACTTCCAAAGCAGGACCCCCACCCAGACATACAATACTAGTGCATAGCTTGTGAAAATCAAGATGTTTTTGTTTTTTTCATCCCTTGTATCAGAAAATAAACTCATTAAAATGACTAGTGTCATTTGATTATCATAATAAATATTCAGTCAGGTTCGGGACAGGTGGCATGCTAGTGTGGCTACAGTGTGCACGTCTAATTTTGGTCATATGTGCTCCACCAAATGCTCAGATAGTGTTTGTGTTTCCTCAGATACATCCATAATTAGAGGGAAGATTGGCAAGGGGCCCTTCATTGTGCTGAGGATGCGTTCGTTGCAGATTGTGACTGTCAAATTTGCCGGACGTGGTTAGAATTTGTCAAAATGCATTATCAAGAGATGGTGATATAATCTATTTTTAACTGTTGGCCAAACGTATATCATTTATATTGTATACAGCAGGCCTAGGCAATTATTTTAACTCGGGGGCCACATTGAGAGAAAAATATGTGTCTGGGGGTCGGTGTATCTATTTTTAGGAACACCAATACAAAACCTCACAATAATGTCTGACTGAAAGCTAAAAACGTTATGACAGACCACCTTAAAAAACATAATGGAATTTAAAAATGTTCTGTGAACTATAAAACACTGAATATTGATCAAATATGAATGTCACGCCTCTTTTCGATCGACATATTTTACAATCAAGTGAAGCGCAACAAAAATGCAACAAAGAGTGAAAAATGAAAGCGAAGGGTACCAAATAAACCCCCCTATAATCTGATATATCTGATATTAGCGGAATTTCCCCAAGGGTTCAATCAGAATCAGTCAGAATCAGAGTCAGACAATAAAATACTTTCTATTCTATTCTATATATCACTAAGTTTTAGAACTTTGTTGTGAAAATCTCCTTCGTCGTCTTTAGAAACGCTTCCTGCCCACACTGCTTGGTGCCTAGTCTGAGCTGCTGTGACTTAGACTACCATAGTAACTAATTAGATTACCACAGTAACTAATTCGATTACCATAGTAACGAATGAGATTACCAAAGTAACTGGTATATAAGCACAGATTCCAACCATTGAAATACTTTGTATAGTTGAAGACTTACGGTCATTAGAAAACATCACTGCACATCATAATGGCAGCTACACTTTCTATCTTAACTATCGAAACAAAATATTTTGGGATGTCCGGCGGGCCAGATTGAAATGGTCAAAGGGCCGCATGTGGCCCCCAAGCCTTAATTTGCCCAGGTCTGATATACAGTATAGTCCAGTGATTCTCAAACTTTGGTACTGTGGGCGCCATCTTGTGGTAAGCCAAAGAAGTGTAAATATATACCTTATTTTCCGGACCACAGCGTGCACTGAAATATAAGGCGGACTGCCAATGAATGGTCTATTTTCGATCTTTTTCATATACAAGACGCACCGGATAGAGCGCATTAAAGGACTTATTTACTCATTTCCTTGTGGTCTAAATGTTGCATATATGATGTTTTACAGACCATCTTCAAGCCACTTTCTGACAGTCGCTTCCAGATGCGCCTTTTTTGTGGGCGGTCTTATTGACGTGGCTCACCTTCGGCAGCGTCTTCTCCACGTCATCTTTGTTGTAACAGTGTAGCGTGCAAGGACGGTAGTGGAAGAAGAGTCAAAAAATGGAGCTAACTGTTTTAATGACATTCAGACTTTACTTAAATCAATAACAGAGCAACAGCTCCTCATCCGGAAACAACAACAAGGTCCCAAATGTGTCCCGTAAGAAAACGCCCGACCGCAACTCTATAATAGCTAAAGTTCCTTGGGTGAGAAATGTAAACTCACTACACTGGTATGTTTTAGCGTTTTCATGGCGAGTTTACTGACAGTTATAAGTAAGAACTTTACACTATTTTATATTAGAAATGACAACAGTGGAGGATGAATGTCCAATAACAAGAAGATAGAAAAAAGAAGCTTATCGACTACGGTGTCGGCAAGGACTAAAAGGCAATTTTTCAGGATTCATGCAGATCTCAAATACAGATCAGCAGGTAACAGAAGGTAAGAACAATTGCTTTTGCATAATATTGCGAAACAAAATGCCAGATACAGACACCATAACAATACTCGTATGCTGAGGCACTACAATCCATCACACAGTGAGACTTCATAGTTTACTAAAATTATAATAAAACATTTTGATGGATATTTGAGCGCCGTGTGTAATGTTCTATAATTTTGATGGAACATATACAATGTTGGTGTTGTTTACCTGAGTCATATTGCCGTCAATTTGCAGTCTATACGTATCTCTTATGTTTGACTGCCATCTACTGGTCACACTTATCATTACACCATGTACCAAATAAAGTTGATTTGAGGTTAGTAAGCAAAACCAAAATTATTCTGTACATTAGGCACTCCGAGTCATAAGGCACACTGCCGAGTTTTGAGGGGGGAAAAAAGGATTTTAAGTGCGCCTTATAGTCCGGAATATACGGTACTGTGTATGGAATATCATTGTTGATGTATTGTCCAGGGTGTATGCCACCTACCACCAGCATGCAGCTGAGATAGGCTCCAGCACCCACTGTGACCCAAAAGGGACAAGCGGTAGAAAATGGATGGATGTATTGTGTGTAATTCTACAGTGGCCTAAAATATTAAATATACTTGTTGAATAAAACCTCTGCCTTGTTTTGATGAATACTTAGGCCTACTACGCTACTGTTTTTTTAATGTTGGTCATTATGGTGGTATCTGTTTGGCAAGCCAAGGGTTTGCTGAGGTGGTATTTGGTAAAAAAAAAAAAAAGCTTGAGAACCACTGTTATAGTCTATATTGCTCAACTCTAGTCTGCATTAGAGACCCTACCCTGTGTTTTAATGGCTGAATTGCAATTAGAACTGAGGAGAGCTGTCCATGACCTGCACCTCCACGCTGCAAAGTCCCTAGTAGGTCCCATCATTAAACAAAAGACTGAACAATTCTATTTTGTGTGTTTTTGTGAGGATGCCAGAAAAAATTCTGCATCAGCAAAATGGGATTTGTAAGGACAAACTTTGTATAACCCTCCTTGTCCAGCTCTTATGTCTTGCCAGATGCTCTAATTTAGGATCCCCGGTTGTGAGTTAAGAGCGCTAACTAAAAGCACAAACAGTCAGCTCATTGTCCAGCGCGACTCTCGAGGCGTCAAGGAGTGACCTCTACACAGATACCACCGCAAACCCACCCAGGCTAACATCTGTTGCATGTAAATCGATTTAACTAAAAATATTTGGAATGGGGCAGCACGGTGGATGAGGGGTTAAGGCGTCTGCCTCACAAAACGAAGGTCCTGAGTAGTCCTGGGTTCAATCCCGGGCTCGGGATCTTTCTGTTTGGAGTTTGCATGTCCTCCCCGTGACTGAGTGGGTTCCCTCCGAGTACTCCGGCTTCCTCCGACCTCCAAAGACATGCACCTGGGGATAAGTTGATTGGCAACACTAACTTGGCCCTAGTGTGTGAATGTGAGTGTGAATGTTGTCTATCTATCTGTGTTGGCCCTGCGATGAGGTGGCGACTTGTCCAGGGTGTACCCCGCCTTGCGGCCAATTGTAGCTGAGATAGGCACCAGCGCCCCCCCCAAACCCGAAAGGGAATAAGCGGTAGAAAATGGATGGATGGATGGATGTATGGTCCGTAAAATCATCAAAAGGTTCAGAGAATCTGGAGAAATCACTGCACGTAAGCGATGATATTACGGACCTTTGATCCCTCAGGAGGTACTGCATCAAAAAACGACATCAGTGTGTAAAGGATATCACCACATGGGTTCAGGAACACTTCATAAAACCACTGTCAGTAACTACAGTTGGTCGCTACATCTGTAAGTTCAAGTTAAAACTCTACTATGCAGAGCAAAAGCCATTTATCAACAACGCCCAGGGTTGCCGCCGGCTTCGCTGGGCCCGAGCTCATCTGAGATGGAATGATGCAAAGTGGTAAAGTATTTTGTGCTCTGACGAGTCCACATTTGAAATTATATTTGGAAACTGTGGACGTGGAACGAAGAGGAAAATAACCATCCGGATTGTTATAGGCGCAAAGTTCAAAAGCCAGCATCTGTGATGGTATGAGGGTGTATTAGTGCCCAAGGCATGAGTAACTTACACAGTATCATGTTAGACCCCCTCGACATCCATTGCTTTCGTCCTTTCCAAGGTTCTCATAGTCATCATTGTCACCGACGTCCCACTGGGTGTGAGTTTTCCTTGCCCTTATGTGGGCCTAACGAGGATGTCGTAGTGGTTTGTGTTGTGCTTTGTGCAGCCCTTTGAGACAGTAGTGATTTAGGGCTGTATAAGTAAACATTGATTGATTGATTGATCAGTGAAGGCACCATTAATGCTGAATGGTCCATACAGGTTTTGGAGCAACACAAGTTGTCATCCAAGCAACGTTATCATGGACGCCCCTGCTTATTTCAGCAAGACAATGCCAAGCCACGTGTTACAACAGCGTGGTTTTGTAGTAAAAGAGTGCGGGTACTTTCCTGGCCCGCCTGCAGTCCAGACCTGTCTCCCATGGAAAATGTGCGGCGCATTATGAAGCGTAAAATACGACAGCGGAGACCCCGGACTGTTGAACGACTAAAGCTCTACATAAAACAAGAATGGGAAATAATTCCACTTTCAAAGCTTCAACAATTAGTTTCCTAAGTTCCCAAACGTTTATTGAGTGTTGTTAAAAGAAAAGGTGATGTAACACAGTGTTGAACATGCCCTTTCCCAACTTCTTTGGCACATGTTGCAGCCATGAAATTCTAAGTTAATTATTATTTGCAAAAACAAATAAAGTTAATGAGTTCAAACATCAACTATCTTATCTTTGTAGTGCATTCAACTGAATATGGGTTGAAAAGGATTTGCAAATCATTTTATTTCGTTTATAATTACATCGAACACAATTTCCCAACAAGTATAATCCATTTACCATTTACAAGTATAACCAATAGGGCTTCACGGTGGAGGAGGGGTTAGTGTGTCTGCTTCACAATACGAAGTTCCTGCAGTCCTGGGTTCAAATCCAGGCTCGGGATCTTTCTGTGTGGAGTTTGCATGTTCTCCCCGTGAATGCGTGGGTTCCCTCCGGGTACTCCGGCTTCCTCCCACTTCCAAAGACTTGCACCTGGGGATAGGTTGATTGGCAACACTAAATTGGACCTAGTGTGTGAATGTGAGTGTGAATGTTGTCTGTCTATCTGTGTTGGCCCGGCGATGAGGTGGCGACTTGTCCAGGGTGTACCCCCGACCCCAAAAGGGAATAAGCAGTCGAAAATGGATGGATGGAAGTATAATCAATTTGTTTATAGTTGCCGGGTCAAATTACCGTCCCCATTTATTGTGTTATTATTGGTCATACATTTTGATTCGCTGAAAGTTTTATCAGTGACAAGTACTGCCTCAGTTTGCACTCAGACAAGTTTACCGCAAGGGGCTGTCAAAAGAAATAATTCATGGCAAACACTAAGGTGAGTGTTAAGTCAACCCTTGTAACTCCAGTAAATGAGTTGTTTCGGTCTTTGTGAGTCCACGGAAACTTCACTTTTATCTCCCACTGGATCCACATCGTTCGAGGATGTAGTCAGGCTAGCTGTTAGCTTCAAGCTAACCAGCACCCAACCAGACTCCTCCACCGCAAAAACATACTTTGCAGGTCAACAAACGGGGCAAATATTTGCCTTTTGAAGCGTTAATGTGTGAGGAGTGTTCAAAAGGAGTCTCTTGGAGAAGTGGCTAACAAGTTAGCAAGTGTCACTCGCATAGCTAACAGTGACGTCATCACCGTCATTGTTTACTGAATCAGAGATGCTGACTGTGCGTTGTGATGAACGCTCTGCTTTTTTTCCATAAACTTATTAGATTTAATGTTTTATTATCTATAGCAGAGGTGTCAAAAGTGTGGCCGGCAGCTAATGTTGTCAAGGCCCACGACACATTTGAAAAATGCTATTAAAATAAACAAAAACATAGCAAAAGTGGAATAAAAACGCTTACAGGTGAAATGTTATTTAGAAAAAGTTGCAATGTTGACTAATCAAACAAAGCTGTTTTTTTTTCTTTAAAACTGTCATTGCTCAAAACATAATATGGAATCAAAATCAACGTATTGATTGCATACTCCTTTTTAAACACTTTGTTACAAGAGTAGCATATGTGTGTGTGTGTGGCCCGCAGCAGGTGAGTGACGTCAGTGAGTGTGTGGGCGAGCGAGGAGAGGGAGCGGTCGCTGAGCGCGGGGGAGAAATACATTGGCATCAAACTCCGTAGCTTGCTACCTTGTGCATGCTAGCTTTCTGAGACTCTTATTTTGTTAGCACAGGCAGGATGAAGCAGGTCTTTTATGGTGAAGACAGGAACTGTGCAGCCGGTCTTTAGAGTTTTGACAGCAGGTACGGCCCAAGAGTCTGTTGAAATAAAAAGTGTTTCTCTCCGTCCTGTAGGTGATTTTTTTCTTAATAATGAGCTCGCAGCAGCCAGCGTCAGGGGCGCCGCTAGGGATTTTGGGCCCCATGAAAATAATCTTTACAGGGCCACCAACAAATAATTTCATATAATTTCATCATCATTAGGGGCCTCTGTGGGCCCCCCTCCATCATGGGCCCCTGGAATCTGTCTGCTTTACCCGCCCTTTTAGGCGCCCCTGGCCAGCGTCATCTCACAAGATCCTCGGGTGCCGAGAATGTCAAACAACTGACGAAAGTTAAGTCTTGGTGAAGATTGATGATTGTTCATTTTTATGTCTATTTTTTTAATGCCTGGCTTGAGATCGACTGACACACCCTCCGCGATCGACCGGTAGCTCGCGATCGACGTAATGCCCACCCCTGCTCTAGAGATTTAAGCGTCAACTAAATAATGTATGTAAGCCCTGGCACACCACTATCATCATTTCATGACCGAAACAAAACACTTTTTACACTTTTATACTGAAATAAATACACCTACAATTTATTAAATATAGATATAGAAAAAAATACCAGCAGCGGTAAAGTTTAGATCCATGAAGGAAAGAAAAAAGTGAATGAATGTTTAAAACTGAATAAATGTATATATGCATACAAATTTGTTTTCTTTTCTATTATTTTTTAATGAATTAAGTAATGTTTTTGACAACCTTTTTCCATCCATCCATCCGTTTTCTACCGCTTATTCCCTTTTGGGGTTGCGGGGGGCTCTGGCACCATAACACAATATAGAATGTGAGATATAACAGGATAACGCATACATTAATAATTTGTTTTCAAAACACATACAAAAAAGTGGCACCCCAAAAATTTACTGTGGCACCCCATTTTTATGACTTGATGGGGTCCCTGGCATTTTGAAAATTCCTGCTGTCAAAAGAGGCGAAAAAATGTTTTTTTTTAAATAAATATATTATTTATGAAGCAAGTTCGAGTATGATTGGCAAATTTTCACCTAGTTTCGGCCTTGGCGTGCTGCCTGCCTTGGCACGCATATATATGTCCTCTTTTTGGGATTTCAGAATATTTCAGCCTACTTTATATCCACAATACAAAAACTATGTGATGGCCTTTTTTTACCTGGCAGTAGCACAGCACCTGTACAACAAAAGGGATATGGATGACTCATTAAATATCAGCTTCATCACACTGGACTTTTAATAAGTGGGGAAGAACACACCATGCAAACATGGCAAAGTGGATACACCTACTGTAAAAATGACACACCCAAAACACATAGTTCACAATAGGAAGGAATTATCACACTACTTGGAGAGATAGTTTGCAATGTAACCACAGGAATCCAATCAATGTTCTCCAGAGAAGTCAGAACAAACATGTGGGAGGAAAACTACTGCACAAGTGTGAAGTCCCTGTGCCAAGCAGGGATGCACGGTGGATCCTGACCTGAAGTCCTTTAGCATTTACTGTATAATATATAGTAGGTCATTTACATTTACAATCGTATGACAGTTAAACCTGGCAAAAGGTGACGTGAAACATTCAAACTTTCAACTTTCAAATAAAACTCTTTTTGACGTATTGTAACATATTTTTACAACTTTACTTTCACTTGAACGCAGTATTTCAGTCATTTGTTTACTCACTTTGGCTTACTTTAGGGCTGCAGCTATCGATTATTTTAGTAATCGAGTAGTCCATCAATTAGTTTGATTAATGGTGTAATCTGATAAAACACACGTTATACTGTAGCATCAATGTGTATTTTAGAATAAATTGTTGAAATAAGCCACTATTTGTCTCCTTTCGATAACTTTCATTCTTCTTTTTCTAATAAAATGACATCATCAACGTTGAAATTTCACTCTTTCAAGCTACGGGCACTACATGCGATCCAGCTTTTATCAACTGTTATTAGCTATGCTCATTAAACAATTAATGGAAGTAACAGTGTTCGATTCCCTCGAGGATGCATCAAAACGAAGAACACAACAAAGGTAAGATATAACCAATTTATTCTAAATAACAGAAGGAGAGCTATAACAAAAACACTGGAGCTAACAAAAGGCAAACCAAAGACGCTAGTATGAGAACTAGGAGATACAAAATAGGAAATTAAACTGGCACGTTGGCACATAAAAAGGAGTAAATAAAACATTTAGCATGTGAGCTAATAACGAGGTGCGTAGCGTGAGAGCTCGCGAAAATAGTAGGAATTGTGTGAAAGCAAACGATCAAAACAGACGTATAGTTGCGTGTGAGCAAACTAGAGTCCCAGAAAGAATAAACAGAAGAGTCTGGCTTATAAAGGGTGGTGATTACAAGAACAGGTGTGCGAGAACCGAGACTAGCAGGTGGAAATAATAAGTGACCATGGAAACGAACAAAACAGGAAGTAAACGGGTCAGAATGGAGAATGAAAACACAGATGGAAAAATAAACAACAACATGTGAAGATCCGAGTAACGGATCGTAAGAAACAGAATATAAATCCAAGTTCTTTTCCAATTGATTTTTTTTTCACAGAACTCAATCTTCGTTGGCTTTAAGAGAAGGTCAAAATATTAGAAACAGCTCTCTGCATGTTGCAGTGTAGTTCTACACCACTGAAAAGCACAAAGCAAAATAGAAAAAAAAAAATCTAAATTACCATTGTCCATTCATCCATCCATTTTCTACCGCTTGTACCTCTCGGAGTCGCAGGGGTGGCTGGAGTCTATCCCATCTGCATTTGTATCTTTGATTAATGCTGTTCACTAAAAGATACAAATGAGTGGCAAATGGTAATTGTGAAAATTGGACAGGACAATCACAAATTATGCAGGAAGATGATTTAATTTTTACACTTTAAATTAAAAAGGTGTGGCCCCAGTTTTGTTTTGTTTTACTTGAGTACATTTTTGTTTTACAGCTCTGTCTAGTTGGCTACAAAGAAGGTGTGAACATAATAGAAAGAGCTCCAGGTGTGGCTTTAAAGTAGAATAATAAACTGGGACGACAATTATGTTAATTTAGTTTGGGGCTTTGCTATACAAACCCTGTTTCCATATGAGTTGGGGAATTTTGTTAGATGTAAACATAAACGGAATAAAATGATTTGCAAATCCTTTTCAACCCATATTCAATTGCATGCATTACAAAGACAAGATATTTGATGATCAAACTCATAAACTTTCTTTTTTTTGCAAATAATAATTAACTTAGAATTTCTTGGCTGCAATACGTGCCAAAGTATTTGGGAAAGGGCATGTTCACCACTGTGTTACATCACATTTTCCTTTAACAACACTCAATAAATGTTTGGGAACTGAGGAAACTACTTGTTGAAGCTTTGAAAGTGGAATTCTTCTCCATTCTTGTTTTATGTAGAGCTATAGTCGTTCAATAGTCCGGGGTTCTACGCTGTCGTATTTTATGCTTCATTTTTCATAATGCGCCACACATTTTCGGTGGGAGACATGTCTGGACTGCAGGCGGGCCAGGAAAGTACCCGCACTCTTTTACTACGAAGCCACGCTGTTGTAACACGTGGCTTTGCATTGTTTTGCTGAAATAAGCAGGGGCGTCCATGATAACGTTGCTTGGATGTTGCTCCAAAACCTGTATGGACCATTCAGCATTAATGGTGCCTTCACAGATGTGTAAGTTACCCATGCCTAGGGCACTAATACACGCCCATACCATCACAGATGCTGGCTTTTGAACTTTGCGCCTATAACAATCCAGATGGTTATTTTCCTCTTTGTTCCAGAGGACACCACGTCTACAGTTTCCAAATATAATTTGAAATGTGGACTCATCAGACCACAGAACACTTTACCACTTTGCATCATGCCATCTTAGATGAGCTTAGGCCTAGTGAAGCTGGCGGCGTTCCTGGGTGTTGTTCATAAATGGCTTTCTCTTTGCAGAGTAGAGTTTTAACTTGCACTTACAGATGTAGCGACCAATTGTAGTTACTGACAGTGGTTTTATGAAGTGTTCCTGAGCCAATGTGGTGATATCCTTTACACACTGATGTCGGTTTTTGACACAGTACCTCCTGAGGGATCAAAGGTCCGTAATATCATCGCTTACGTGCAGTGATTTCTCCAGATTCTCTGAACCTTTTGATGATTTTACGGACCATAGATGGTAAAATCTCTAAATTCCTTGCAATAGCTCGTTGAGAAATGTTGTTCTAAAACTGTTCGACAATTTGCTTACAAATTGGTGACCCTCGCTCCATCCTTGTTTGTGAATTACTTAGAATTTCATGGAAGCTGCTTTTATACCCAATCACGGCACCCACCTGTTCCCAATTAGCCTGCACATCTGTGGGATGTTCCAAATAAGTGTTTGATGAGCATTCCTCAACTTTATCAGTATTTATTGCCACCTTACCTAAATTCTTTGTCACGTTTTGCTGGCATCAAATTCCAAAGTTAATGATTATTTGCACAACAAAAATGTTTATCAGTTTTAACTTCAAATATGTTGTATTTGTAGCATATTCAACTGAATATGGGTTGAAAATGATTTGCAAATCATTGTATTCTGTTTATAATTACGTCTAACACAATTTCCCAACTCATATGGAAACGGGGTTTGTACAAAGATGTTGATTCATCAAAGGTTTGAGACTTGTACCACCTTTTCATTTTTTACAGTACATAGGAGCAGGGTCACACTTGGTCATCAAAGATTTTCCATAACTTTTCCAAAACCATATGCTTAATTTCCATGACCAAAATACTTTTTTTTTATCTCAATGGCACCACCAAAAACTAGTGATCGTAGCATTGGGATACATCTTCACATATTTCAGTTCCAACATATCTTGTCTTTACTTCTGCTCCATCCACAACCTAACATATGAATTCATTTGGTGGACGAACATTGTTTTACTGCTTTTGTCAAACAGCACTACATATGTCGTTTGTTGGGACACTAATGACAGTGAGAGTCTTTTAAAGTGCTGAGAACGCCCAAAAGTACATATATAGGCACTCTTGTTCTCACCAAAGTTACATGTCGCTGCAGTCTGGCTGTCTGGGAACAAAAGACGGCTCATGTCCTCGGAAGACTTGAATGAGTAGTATGAATCCATGCGTTTGAGTGCCCCCAGTATCTGGACTTTGAAAACTTTTAATTTCTTGTAGAAACACGTCCAAGGTTGTCGGCTATGGAAACCGTAGTGGATGACTGTCCTCATAGCATCAGCCTTCATAAACATAACACTGCTACAGTTTTGTGCTTTTTCCCTTTGATTGACTAAAAAGCACTCCTCCGCCCTGATTTGAAAATGTAACATGTTTTACAGCACAGCTTGCATTTAGCACGTCTTGGGTCACTGTCTTTTGCGAGCCACAATTTTTATTTGTCCCTAAAAGTTATGTTTTATTGAAGCTGAGCGTTGCTGCCATTTCTTCAGCATTGTTACTTTGCGAGCAAAAGTAACTAACGAGAGTCTGCAATTTGTAAGCCGCATGCTCACACAGACAGTACTGAATACATTTTTCGCACCACTAAAATATCACGCCGATCCCTTAGAAATGTACATTTTATTATGACAAATCCAATTTGTTTGGATCAATGAAACTTTACACATATGGTCACGACTTTTCCAAAACTTTGTCACGACTTGGACTTGGGCGTGGATTGTTTTCCCGAGGTGCAAAGCGAAAGTTGGAGCGGGCAAGGCGTGAAGGTAAAGACATATTTCATTTTATAACTATACAGGAACAAACAAAAGGCGCTCTCAGCAGAAGTACAAAAACTTAACTATGAAACAAAACTATCACAAAGGCAAAACTATGAAAATAAAACAAAACACTTGCACAATGGCATGGATAACAAAGAAACGTACTTGGAAAAAGACAAGAGGCGTGGATCATTGGCATGGATGTGGGGAGAGTGATCGAGGGTGATAGATGGTGAAGATGTGCATGTACAAATTCAATTAGTGAATAAGTGGGCACTCATTAGGAATTTTTACTGCAAACATATTTTTAATTTATTCACGCTCTGTCACTGATTAGAATATTTTTGGCAAATTTGGCCTTACATTCCCAATGTCTCTCGTGACGCAGTGCAATAATGCTTCTCTTACAAAGCAGAAGGTGCTGGGTTCATATTCCGATCAAAGTTGTTTGAATATGGTTAATACATTTATGTTTTAAAAGGGAACTGCATTTTTGGGGAATTTTGCCCATTCTCCACAATCCCTATTTGAGACAAGAACACTTGTATTTCTCTTTTTTGTGCATTCCAAATTGGGAAAAATCGCTGGCAAAAGGAGGCTAACAGTACAGGTCATGGGAATTTGATCTATTCCGCCTGTAAAAATATAAGAGAAAGCAATGTTTTATAAACCTGTTAACAGTACATATGTAAAGCAGTAAGAGGCCCTTCCTCTTGATGGAGAAGGAGCACCCCTTCTCCTGATGGGTTGTGGTTAGGACCTTGCACGGCAACTCCCACAATCAGTGTGTGAACGTGTGTGTGAATGGATGAATGTGGAAATAGAGTCAAAGTGCTTTGAGTACCTTGAAGGTGGAAAAGCACTATACAAGTATAACCAATTTTTAACCCGTTCATAATAACAATTTCCCGTATGTTGGTCATCTCAAGCATTGGTGGACATTTTTTGGGGGGCTGTATTTATTTCACAGAGCGGATCGCAATGTTCGCAATATCCTTCAATAACCACTACTCCTAATCATGGCAGACTTCATTTCATGAGAGCCAACAATTACTACTTTGGGACAAATTTACAAATTTTTAGAATCTGGGGGCTAAACAGATCCAGCGTTATTGAATTACTAAACATCATATTGCTAAGTGCTGAACAAGAAATACAAACTACAAATATTATAAAACAATCACTGCTCTTACTGGGCTGCCAATTGATGGGATGTTTATATATTTGAGCAAAAGACTTGTGTTCCACGTTTAGATGATGAATTCACCATAATCCTCATGTAGGCAGCAAACGAGCAGCTTGTCGGATCTACTTCGCAATGTCCTCGAGTCCAAGTTGAATTTCAAAGTTGTCCAACTCCTCAGTTTATGGCCACACCCTTCTACTAATAAAATGCAAGGCAGTCCTAATCTAGCACAAACTTTTACCAACTCAGAGGCAATGTAACAGCTCACAGGCTCAGAAGGTCAATCGCTGCAGTAGCTAGTTACAGCCATCATCTCTGAACCGTGTTGCTAAAAATATATGCACAGCATTAGCGCTTGCAATACCAATGTTGCTAATACTTAGTTACTTGGTAGGTCACGGCATGTAAATTGAGTATTGTTAAGGGTTTTTGGACATTTTTTAAGAGGCATCTCCAACACCTTAGGCTGCCTCTGCCATGGGAGGGATTGATGAATCCCATTAGCTAGATTGTTGGTCGTCTCGTGATGATAATAATAATTATAACAATGAAATACATTTGTATAACGCTTTTCTCGACACTCAAAACGCTTCGTAGATAACTGAGAACCCATCATTTGTTCACTCCATTTTCGCAGTGTGTGCAGTGGTGGATGCATTGCGACCACCAAATGGACAGCTATAGACAACCATTACTGCAGTGGAGTGGGAACTTGGACAAAAGGACGACAGTGACATGAGGTCCATGCGCGAATGGGTGGTTGAGCAGCGGCGACCTCACTGGGAGCAGATTGCCATGCTCTCTTGTGCTACAAAGGGCCTCCGGTCAATGTTCGAAACCCAGCGTTTGTCTGATGGGGTGCTTCAAAGAGGCTGGAGAGAACCAACCAAGGGGGAGACCCGCTGGCAA